>NC_063992.1:4252424-4555454 GCF_932276165.1 Plutella xylostella | reverse complement strand
GGATACAGTAGGTCTCACCTACTGTATCCTTCAAGGAAGATTTTGCGGAACTCAAATTCTAATATGCCGAGTTACCGTTGCCATACGGACTGTATATACCGGCTGAAAACCCCGGATCTCTTTCATATAGACTGTATTTATAGCAGATTATCATCAATTAATGCCTGTCCGCGAGCTTTATGTCGCACAAAAACCTCCTTGGGCCTTCTAACCCGTACAGTAGGGACAGATTCTGAAGACATAAAACCACTGAGAAAGTTACAGAAAAATAAAACTTGTAAAAGTCGATATGATGTCTTGTTCTAACATAAATTTCCCTTTGCAGAGGCGGCGTAGAACTGCGAATCTGGCGCGCAATACTCGAGCACCGTCTCAACAGCCCTTCCAACCGGCGCTTGCGACGAACAAGCAGCGCTGACACCGACATGGATTCCCCTATGGTGGTGCTAGAATGCCAGCGATGTCACAACTCACTGCCATCCACGGTAACAGAGGAGTCGTGCTCGAATAATCCCACAGTGGTCATCCGCGACCAGGCCAGAGTGAATGGAGATGAAATCGAGTTTTACGGAGAGAACGGAATAGTCAACCTCTGACAATTACCGGGATGGTGCACTCTACAATGAAAGGTCGGTAAGCAATATTGTTACGAGTACTATGTTATTTTTCTAGTGTTACTGTGAAAGTCTTGGTGTTTAAACTGGTTGTGTATTGATTTGATTTGTGATTAAGAAAACCTGAGATACGTATTTAAAACTTTATGTCACGCGTTGCACAGACAATAATAAAATAATTGATTTGATTGAGAATCTCTTAACACTTCCTGCTCATAGAGTCTGTAATATAGAAAAGTAATGTGTATTAATAAAAGCAATACAAACGCACAAAATTGTACAAATGTACCACAAAGTAGGTGCTGTAAAGTTTATGATTATAAAATAGTATTTTTAAACAGCGTGGCTACAAATATATTAAATTAACGCTTTTAAACACGTAACATTTATATATAGGTACTAATATGTTGCTTTCGCCTTGAGTGTATCATCCAGTTGGGATTTTTGTTTCAATAAGTATAATACTAGTCGTATGTAAATATATATTTTAGTTTTTTTGGAAACCTGAAATTATCTGCATAATATTCTAATTTAATTCATACTCTATAAAAAAATGAATCTTTACAGGTGTAAAAAGCAGGTTACACAATGCGTCATTCGTTTCATAGAACCAATGTATTACTATCGTAAACAAAATAATCAACAAATATACAATTTAAAAGACGATAGAAATATCCATATAATATGTACCTATGGAGGACAACTTTATTTTCGTTATTATTATCAAAACGTGTAGGACATACTTTTTTACAATGGTGCCTTTTATCATACTTGTATTCTGTAAAATACTATTTTAATGCTATTTTAGCATCATCTATATCATTTTCTTTTTTTTATATTGTAAGGTGCTATTAAATAGATTAACACCGCTAATTATAAGTCAAACTTATAATTTAAATACCGATATTTACTCACCGATTTACTACTGTTATTTAAATATGATATTTAGGTAAGTCCTACCTAAACTTTATGTAGTGCCATAACCGTAAACCACTGAATTAACGATATTTCATAAGTATGTACATAGTTTATTACAAAAATATTATGTTTAAAAGTGAAAGATAAAACTTAATTCGTTCTGTTTTAGTTTTGATCAAATATTTTACGAAATTAAAAATACTGCTTGCATTGACAAGTTTTTGTAAATAAGATTTATAATAATGAAGTTCTAAAATTATTTTTGTTAATGTTAAATGCTTATACGAATTACGCAGTTCATGATCATGGATTATCAACTTAAATAAAGTACAAAATTATCATTAAATAGGGTAAAACACTTGTTAACCTTTGAGTAAAGCTCAAATTGATTAATTGTGCCTTCCTAAATAAAGTAAAAATACATGAAGAGTTCACTTACCGATATAAATTCTAAATAATCACTGGAATAACAAATGGATAAACTATCTATTAAAAAACTGTTAAAAAAAAGTTGTATATAGTGAAGGAATATTTTTTTTCGTGTATTTTGCAAAGTTCTAAAATATCCATTGTCTAACACCCTGTATACTTTGTAAAATATAACATGATCCTGTGACAGCGGTCAAATCCGTACAATTAATCTGTAATTTGTTATTTTTCAACGGAAAACGAACTTTATTCATCAGGCATGGCATTAAAATAGCATGTATCAATCAAATGTCATAGAACTCATGCTATATTTTACAAAGAATATGTATATTAAATCTAGGTTAAAAGAATAAATAGTAACTTTCAGTTCAGACATACAAATTAAAATAATTGTGATTTAACATTATTGTGGTGCCTTTATTAAAATGTGATTTATTAATTAGTAAATAAATGAGATTGAGAATTTAAATACATAAACTTTTTGTTAATATTCCACCCTGAAATTAATAGTAGAGTTATTAAAGTTGAGTAATTTTCAGATTTTTATTATCAACTCTTTACAGACTCCTCGTTGAGAAAGTAAGTAAACACCCCGTATACGCACGTCAACTTTTATGTAGGCTAGTAACAAAATGTCTATGATTTATGTACTCGTATGTTTGCGTCTTTTGCGTATGAAAAACTTCTTCCGTTTCTGCGAGGTTTCTGCTAAAACGTAGTGTTATTTTCTCTATGGTTTCTGCTACGTGTGAAAAAATACACGGTTCAAATAATAATAATACATCTTTATTTACTTCTAGCGCCACTCTTTATTTACTTCAAGCGCCACGAGCCTATCAATATTAATGTCTGCTCAGCCCGGAAATCGTCCCTAGAATCTTCAGTGTATGCTAGCCGGCATCGATCGATCGTTATCGTCATAGCAATACTCACATATGAATTAATTGCAGCTGCAGCACCGGCGGAATATACTTTATAAACGACATCACAAATATATCCATAGCATATAAATTAATAATGCAGACGCAGTGCCCCGAAGCCTTTTCGTCCGTCGGTCGTTTAGAATATTTTTCGTAACGCAATCAAACAATAAAAGAGTGTCTGGCGTTTTTGTTGCTTCATTATTCGTCGAAGTTTTTCACAAAAACAGTGGGGTGGATGTCTACTCAATTACCGGAGCGTCTTAATTGTATTATGCTGGAAACTTCGGATTTGAATTTCAATCGTGAAGAATTAAGCCAGTGTCACCGAGACGAAGGTACGAGAAAAACAAAAAAGAATTAGGGAAAACTTAGGCGTGAATAAACTTCTTTCTCTAATTACATAGCTAGTAGAAGTCCATGCTGCTCCCCTGGGTTATTTGTATACCTATTAAACCGTAGCATTAGTAAGTGGATATAAGCCCCAGACTGCTGGCAGTGAACCAAGACGGCGTTACTTGCATAATGTGGATTTATACGAGGCGCGAGACCGCTAAAGCGGAACCACGTCGCGAGCGGGTGAGCCCAGCAATTTGCGGGAAAGTGACGAGCTCTACCCACTCGCTCTTATGCGCTCCTGGTGCATACTAATCCCTTACTATTCCTGTAATCGAAATTTAAACCTATAAATCTATTAATAGGATAGATCCTCTAGAACTTTCTTACTTATACTTTCGAACACGTGAGTATTCAACATGGACGGTGGCTTATCAGATTAGAAATTCATTAATTTATTCCTACTACAATTTATTTTCAATTGAACCCTTTCATTTTCAATGTGGTTCTCGTAGCATATGGTTTCCCTGCTCTCACAAGCACTTTGTTTGATCCCCAGGGGGATTCGGAATCGATAGATCGGTACGACAGACATTTCACCACGTGTTGAAAGGTCTTAGATAATATAATAGAAAAGCTTTCAAGAGAATAGTGCTTCACAGCGTGTCTGAAGTATCAATTCAGCTTGTAAGATGACTACCTCCGTCCCAGACTTGTGATGGCTGTATTGGAAAATTGCTCCACCCTTCTTACAGCGCCAAGGAAATCTTAAACCTAGTTGACTTTATTTATAGGATACCTGCAAGGTGATCTAGATCAACGCTTGGTGCCGGCGCCATATTTACAAGTTAAATTGAAAACCTTTTCAAAGTGCAGCGATTTATCGTCGCCAGTTTTATTTTGTTTCGCGCGAGTGTCTTACAAAGTTTTCGTATACATCGCCGCTATCGTGCAACTAAACAAGAAAGCTGAAAAGTTTTCCAAGTCGTTGGATTTCGCTTTAGAACTGAAAGAATGCGCGACCGAAACTTGTGATATTTTATCACAAATAGAAAGGGAACCGAAGGATGCCACGGCTGTTTGAGCAAACGACCAACAAACGCGATGCGGAAATGCAAACTCGCTTTTATATTATTTTATGTCTGCTGCTAGTTCAAAGGAATGTGGAGCATTTCAGGTAGGTACAAAGGAAAGCGTTGTACCTACCCTACACTCCTATTTACCAGTGGTTACCAATAGTATACATTACAACTAAGTGAAAAAAAATATCGCGCGACAAACTTTATTATTCTGTCCTGGACAAAAATATTCTTCATTCTGTACCTTCTACATAATATTGCTATCTTATCAATCACCATCATAGCACCTTGACGATATTCTAATTCAAATAACAACATGGCAGCCCCAATCCTAAATCCCAATATAACTTAATTGTACTCGCTCCAGCGCATACCTTTGGCTTCTTCAATCCGACTAAAACCTGAGCACCATTTATTAGAGACAATATTTGTTTAGGCTTCCATCTCGTAGATTTGCATATATTCCGCGTCTTAATTTTACATTAATGGTGTCGGTTGGCGGGCGTGATTGCCTCGGCTCCGGTTGCACACATGTTGCTTATTACAATGCAATTTCACTTACACACCCTGTGCCGCGTCGGATTGAATAAATTAACTTCAGAACATATGTTGAGAAGTCGTATGTATAGGAGAAAATACGCATTACGAATTGTTTTGGTCGTCTGCGATCCAAAATTCTTTCCTTTTTTTCGGTGGAATTCCTATCTTGGACTAGGAATTCAGAAACAATAAAAATACCGGGCTGAGGTCAATCAGGTAAGTGTTTGGTCCGCGTACTCTGGCACGTCTACGGTCAAATATTTTATTCGAGATTTATATTCGACTTGGAATAAATAGAAAAATATCTGGAATTGGCGGGCCATTCTAGACTCTCTGCAATAATATTCGACTCGGACTTCGAAATTCAGACCCATTCAGCAGATTTGCAGTGAATACACTTTACTGGAAGCGTATTTCAGTACCCACTTCGAGGTACCTATACTTTGAAACTAGAAAATCAAAACTCTCCGCTACACGCTTTTGCTACTACCTACATACTTTTACATGTTTTGAACTGCTCAACTTTGGCAAACTCGCTAGTTTGTATGAGTTTAATAATTAATAAGTAATTTAACTATAGTATTACATAAACTATCTTCCTACAGATACCCTAAAAACTTCTTGGGATCAACATGGTTAGTAAAAATAACCTTTCCTATATAATAAAATAATTATAATGTAAGTATTTATAAATGCGGTGGTAAATTTATAAGGAGGCCTTTGCCCAGCGGTGGGAAACTACACAGGCTACATAAAAAGTAAATATTTCATCAAAATGAAGCACCAGTAAGGAGCGCCCCGCTAGAGAGACCTCTGCAAAGTTCGCGTCTCGCAAAGCCAACTTTATCATTTCCTGGAACATCGGACACCGCGGCATTTGCTACCATTAGATTAATAGCATTCCGTGTTTTATGATATTCTGGTTCAAAATACAAGATGCGAATCCCTTTGTTGTGCTGCTTGAATAGCATCATGGTAATTAAATTATAACTAGAATGTTATAATTTATAACTTGAATGAGTTAAGTCGTCGAATATTTTTTTTAAATAAATGTGGGTAGGTTAGAATTATTTTGTATTGTAATTGTCAATATGCTTTTTCTACGGTAGGTTTAGTTCGTAGTTCGGTCTTTACCTCGGGCGGTCGGTTTTTAGCCTCTCATGCGCTATCGCGATCGGATTAACTTAAATTAATCGGAATACTTATATGTGTGTCAAATTTTGATCAAATTTATTTTGCTACCAGCTGATAGGCATGAACTTTGTGCGTATTATTATAAATTGGACGAACCAGAAGTGTGAGTGATCGAGAAGATTTTATTGGATTTGACTTCAAGGGCGCTCCCACGCTACGTCGTCGTGAAATCCTGGATAACTCAAGGTAAAAGTACCTACTTATTTATTTATATCTAACAAGAGATAAGTGTTTCTTATTTTATAGCCAAATAAGAAAATGTTTAGTACGTATTTTCTATAAATGCAAAGACAAAAATCTTATATGACACCAGCAGACGGTAAATCTTCGACTAGACACCCACTACTAGGGTCACATAACTCAACGTCGGTAAGCTTTATAAATGCGATTTAAACAGATGCAGCCTGAAGCTGAATCTGTCAGTGAAAAAGCGACAAGCAACAGGTGCGAGGGTTGACGACATTTTTCCTTGACGATCAGACAGGCGGGGTTTTCTCACTTCTCGTAATGTTTAAGACAGAGCAATAAGAGATTTCAAGATTTTCCAAGCATCCTATAGCAATTTGAATAGTTCTTCCAAAGCAAAAATTAACAACACTTATTAAATATTCAATTAAAATAATTTACATTTCTTGTAAATTGCTACTTTCATTTTCATATTTCAAGAGGCTTGCAGTGCCGACTGAAAAGCTTTTAGAGACACTTTTTAATTAGCACCAGCCGTCTGTAGACTCACCGTTTTCATAATTTATGAAATGCCGATCTTTTTAGCGAAGTCTAAGTACGTCCCGCGGCGTATTAGCTGTAGTAACGAGATATTAAATTGAAGTGTCGCATTAGATGAAAATTTTAGTACAACGACGCTATTTTCTTATGATGAGAATAATGCAAATTTCGTGTTATTTATAGCTAAATAACAAACAAGCTTAAAGTGTAACTAAAGCTTTTGTTTGCGCTGAGTGTTGACAAATAACTAAAGCTTTCACGGAGCTTTGTGCTACAAGTACCTAGGCAAATACAATAACTAAACATCAGTTAATGCTATTGGTACTTTATTATGGTTTTAAGACTATTTATACCAATCAGTTCAGGTCGTGTTTAAATCAGAATAGTAAAATAATAAGATATTACATGTTCTACTGGCTGGTTCGGTAGATGGCGGGGCGCATTAACACAGGAACTCCACGCGTTCGAGACGACAAAGTAAAATGCAAATTCTCATGTATTTCCAATTAGTGTGCAGTACCTATGTATCTATCAACATATATTAGCTGTATACTATATATAACCCGTGTATAACCATAGTGTAAGCATGTATCTTTGTATGTTACTCAACCCATATTTAGTCAGTCATTAAACATCTCTTGACTCTAGCGGTCCTCTTTTATTTACTAGTCCAACCATATTCCATGGCGACCCTGCCATGCCGTATTTGGTTCGCGGGATAGACATTCTCAAAAAGTATCGCGCTCGTGTGTGAATAAAATGTTTAAATAATTATATAAATATTACGTGAAAATGGGCAATACTAAATCTACAACACCCGCCCCTCCGCGTCAGGACATTTTGTCACAAATTGGATATTCCAATACTATTACGAATGTGGAACACCCCTTGAAGGAAAATATGACATTATTGTCTTGGACTGTTATGGCTATATTAATTATGCTAGCGCTGTATGCAGTCTACAAAATAATAATCAAGCTGGAGAGGTGCTTGAACCAGCGAGTAGAAGCGATTGCTGATCGACGTCTGGAAGCCCGGTACCGTGGGCGCGAGGAAGCAGCTCGTCGGGTCTCTTCAAGTGTTTGAGTGTTTAAAAAAATAAATATTTACATATAGTGCTCGTAATATAAATGAATAGTGAAGCGAAACGGTGTTAATAAGTGCGCGTTTACCTCCGCGAACTCGATACTCCCGAACGTAAATGGAATTGTTGCGCATTCCTGACTGATGAACTTTATCACGGTATGATTTTATGGACAATTAATGATAATTAAGGGTATGATTTAATCAAATTGTTTATTTGCATTTATTCTGTATATTATAATTTTACCTATAACGGAAAATACTTTAAATGAATACTATGATACTCTTGTGCAGATTAGAAAATATTTAATAAAAAAGGGTAAATCAAGGTACAGTTGTAAAACTACCACAGTTAAATTAGAACAGGCTAATGAAATTGTTAATGAGTGTGAGGATATTATTTTAAATATTTCTGATGAAGAAAAGGGTTTATTTTATGAGTGTACTCAGCTATATAGTAAAATAAGGTCGGTTTATACGGAAATAACTAGTTTGTGTGTTTTGCCTTCTAGTTCTGATTTTGTTCAGCCACAATGGAGTTTGATTTAAAGTCCGCCTGCAGCTTGATCCCGGTGATGGACGGCGAGGAGGCCACTTCCAAGAAAATGATTGATGCTGTCGAGATGTACGCCGGTATGCTGAATGAAACTGGTAAGTCACTTTTGATAACATTTGTACTGAAAAGCAGACTGTCCGAAAACGCAAAATTACGTATTTTGACTCAGTATACAGTGAAACTATAAAGTCCTGAAATTAAATGAGGGCACTGCTATCTTTCATGTAGCAACCCTATATAGCGAACATAACTGACTTTGATACTTGAAATTTTGCCTGTTAACTTCCTACCTATTTATGTATTTTAAAAACATCTTACCATCCACAAAAAATCTCTTATACAAGCTTGAAGGTGTTAATATGAAGGCTAATAGTGAAACCAATAAATATTTATTTAGATAACGTTATTACAACTGTATAAAAAAACTGGATCTGTTGACGAAGGGCACACATGGTAAAGACATCAATTTCTCTTTTTGGACGGCCAGTTCTGTTTCTTCCAGGAGTTAGAAATATTCCATATTTGGCCCTCTTTGGCACGCTGGTCCGATATAACTATAAAATAAAATAAAAAAATCTTTTTGAGTTACACAATGCCCCCCAAATTCACACAATGTGAATTTAGTAAGTAGACAAAAAATATATCTTCAAGTATCAAAATGTTAAGGTTTGACTCAACTGAAACCAGATGAAACCTACAATCAGTGGTATGTAAACAATGTTCGACTTGGGCTCTAAACCTAGGTTTATCGATAAATGAAGCGTTGGTACTAATATAAAATGAGTTATTACAATTTGTACAATGCTACATACCCGTCATAGACGCTGTACGAGCGTAAACATCCTCCAAATCCGACAAAATGTGTCCAGCTTGATGTTCCGCTAAACATTGTATTAAAACTCGATAAATAACTTCACTAGCTTGACTACGAATATTTTTCTTCATCTTCCTAATTGCAACCAAGCGTAAATTGTTGCTTTTATCTAGATTATCCTTATAATTAATAAGAAAATTCAAAAAACAGCCAACCGCCTATTGACATAAACAATTGTTATGACTTTTATGTTTCTTTTCTAATGGTGCCAGGCTCCTGAAAATTTTAGTTCCTCAAACATTAATTTCAGGACTTTATAGTTTCACTGTACTTCAGTTTCGGAATTAATAAAAGATTTAAAAAAGCATTTGTTGTTGAAAAAATCATTTACAGCCATCCAAGCACGTTTACAGCAGGCGACGCAAGGATCAAGGACGATCGACCAATACGGTAGTTATATTGAAAAATTATTCACAGACCTAACCATATCGCAATCCGACGACAATTCCGAGGCTTATGGGGTTCTCAAGCCGCTTAACGAAAAAACGGCTATTAAGAGGTTTTCAGACGGCCTGCGTAGTTCACGGTTAAGTACAATCATAGCCGCCAGGAACTACAGCTCACTATCGGAGGCGATCCAGGCTGCCAAGGACGAGGAGACCATGTCAACGAGTTCCTCGGAAGTGCTACAGTTTTCAGCAACATACAACAGAGGTAGGTCTAATAATTTTATACCGCAGCGACGTGGATATTCGAATTATAACCGTACACGGGATGCGGCCGAGCAGAATTCTAACGATTTTAGCCGAAACTTTAATAATTACAATCGGAATTACAACGGTCGCGGACGCTTTACGTCATCGTCAGCTGGACCGCAGCAAGGAAACATGCAGAGAGGCCACTCATCATTTCGCGGAAATTATCGCAACCAAAGAAATGTATTCACGGCGCAAGAACAACAAGAACATAGTAGCGATGCCACTACTACAAATGAAAATGAAAGCATAAATAATCAGTTTTTTCGAGACTAACCACGCTATTCTATCTTTTAACGGGTTATCCAGTTTTGTCCCTTTACGATTAAATAGTAAAAAATATTTTTGGCTCATTGATACGGGGGCATCATTATCGGTAATAAGAAAAGAAGTATTGCCACATTCCATTTCCATATATAGAGATGACACTGTCGTCAACGGTATAGGAGGCCAGATTCACTCGTTAGGACATGTTTATTTAAGATTGGTTACAAATGAAAATGATACGTTTGATCACAAGTTTCATGTTTTTAATAACTTGCCATTAAAGGCAGATGGAATTCTCGGTTTAGATTTCTTGGCTAAGTACGAATCGAAAATTAATCTTGAACAAAATACTTTATCATTGAACAATAACGGAAAAGAATGTTTATTAGGTATTTGTGAAAAACCAAAATCTTATTCTGATGACGTTTTAGTTCTACCTGCAAGATCCGAATCAATTCATCATATTTATTTAGAAAATGATTTGAAAGAAGATGGTGTAGTATGTGCGAAAGAGTTGAGAAAGGATGTAAATAAATAAATAAATATAAATAAATATGTGGGGACATCTCACACAGGGCCATCCGACCCCAAGCTAGGCAGAACCTGTGTTATGGTGTCGGACAGCTGATATATCTACACAAATACATAGATAGATAGATACTAAATATACATATCAACACCCAAGACCCGAGTACAAATATCTGTGTTTAAACAAATATCTGCCCCAGCCGGGAATCGAACCCGGGACCTTCGGCTCAGTAGTCAGGTCACTAACCACTACGCCATTCGGTCGTCCGTCATCTACTATCTGAGTATGAAATCTGTAAATTTAACAAATGTAAACGAAACATGGACAGAGCTAAACAACTTTTAAATAACCTAAAATTAAATCATTTGAATGCCGAAGAACAAAAATCATTACAGTCAATATGCGTTAAATATTGTGATATATTTTTTCTTGATGGAGACAAGTTATCAACAACAAATATTAGTGAACAAGCTATAGTTTTAAAACCAAACACCAGTCCAGTGTATGTAAAACCATATCGGTTACCAGAATCTCAAAAAAGAGAAATTAATAAACAGATAAATAAAATGCTTCAAGATGATATCATAGAAGAATCACAAAGTGACTGGTCCAGTCCTATTTTATTAGTACCTAAAAAAACAGCTTCAGAACAAAAATGGCGTCTTGTAGTGGATTTTAGAAAATTGAATGAAAATGTGGAGGAAAGTGATAAGTTTCCACTACCAAACATAACTGAAATACTGGACTCTCTTTCGGGTTCAGTCTACTTTTCCCACCTAGATTTGCAACAAGGTTATTATCAAGTTTCCCTAGCTCCAGATAGTCGTAAGTGCACTGCGTTTACAACTAGCACTGGTCAATATCAAATGAAACGTTTACCAATGGGTCTCAAGACAAGTCCTAGTTCTTTCAGTCGTGTAATGTCAATAGCAATGTCGGGTTTAACATTTGAAAAATGTTTTGTGTATCTGGACGATTTGATAGTTTTTGGAAGAAATTTAGAAATGCATAACAAAAATTTGATAGATGTGTTCGAAAGACTACGAAAAACCAACTTAAAATTAAATCCCGAAAAATGTCAGTTCTTAAAAAAGGAAATACTTTATCTCGGTCATGTAGTTTCTGCTAATGGAGTAGCACCAGATCCAACCAAAATCAGTACTTTACAAAATTATCCAGTCCCAACCACCGCTGAAGAAGTGAAAAGATTTGTTGCATTCTGTAACTATTATAGAAAATTTGTCCCTTCTTTTGCAGATATAACAAGCCCTTTGAATAAGCTGTGTAGGAAAAATGAACAATTTATTTGGACTAAAGATTGCGATGATGCATTTCAAAATTTAAAAATACTCTTAACTACCCCACCTGTTCTTCAATTTCCTGATTTTTCAGAAAATAACGAGTTTGTTATCCAAACTGATGCGTCAGGCACTGCAATTGGAGCTGTATTATGTAATAAAGATTTAAGGCCTATTGCATATGCCAGTAGACCATTAAATAAAGCAGAAAGAAACTACCCCACTATTCAAAAAGAATTAGTTGCTATTGTGTGGGCAGTAAAGTATTTTAGGCCGTATGTTTATGGTAGATCCTTCACAATAATGACAGACCATAGACCGTTGGTGTACCTTTTTGGAATGAAAGATCCATCCAGCCGGTTATTAAAATTCAGATTATTGCTTGAGGAGTATGATTTTAAAATTATTTATATAAAAGGTAAAGATAATGTAGCTGCAGATGCATTATCTAGAATTTGTGTAACATCTGATGAATTGAAGAGTATGAATGATATGATTATGAACGTTATGACTAGGGCACAAAAGAAGAGAATGGAAGGAAAAGATAAAGATGATGAATTGCAGATCCAAAATGATCTTACTACATCTAACAACGATTGGCCTAATCAACCAAAAGTTGTGGATATATTGAGAAAACCTTGTGACTCAGTAGAAGTAGTATTAATGACTGGAAAAGAAATATATGCATTAAATAAACAGAATATGATAACAAAGAAAGATGAATATTTAAATTATATTGAAAGTAAAGGAATAATTAGTGTCAATCTTGATTTCAAAGCACAAATGTCGCGAGCCGAGTTTGTGAAGAAATTAAGTTTAATGTGTGAAGATATTGGTATAAAAGAGATATGTATAGTAAAAGATGTTGAAAATGTAAACTTTATTAGAGAAATATGTGAAGAAGTAAATTCAATTAAGAATTGGTCCGGACCAAGAATATGCATAATAAGAGGTATAAAGAAAATTATTGACGAGAATGAAAAGAAATTTATTATTAACGACTTCCATTTACTGCCTACCAGTGGCCACTCAGGTATGCGCAGGATGGTAAACAATATAAAGAGACGATATTACTGGCCAGGTATCGAAAAGGACGTCCAAGAATTTATACAAAAATGTACGAAATGTCAAAAAATGAAACATTCTCGTTATATTAAAGAACCGATGCAAATAACAACAACAGCCACATCGGCTTTCGATAAGATATTCTTAGATTTAGTTGGACCTTTAGATAGAGATGACGAAGGAAATTGCTACATTCTTACAGTACAGTGTGAGTTGACCAAATTTATACAGGCATTCCCCATTCAAAATAAAGAAACAGTAACTGTAGCCAAAGAGTTTGTTCAAAATTTTATTTTAAAATTCGGTATTCCCAGGGTTATAGCAACAGATAGAGGCTCGGAGTTCATTTCAGCAACAATGGAACAGGTTTGTAAATTATTAGAAATAGAGAAATTATGTTCCACAGCTTACCATCACCAGTCTATTGGGGCTCTTGAAAATACACACAAACACTTGGGTGCATTTTTAAGAATCCAATGTGACTCTCATCCCGGCACTTGGAGTTACTGGTTACCCTTTTGGACATTTAGTTTTAATAGTACAGTACACACAGAAACTAAATATACTCCGTATGAACTAGTTTTTGGCAAACAATGTAACATTCCTTGTAGAATTAATAATGAAATAGACCCTTTGTATAACATAGATAGTTATCCCTTACAGCTTAAGTATAGATTACAGGTAGCTCTTAAAGATGCTCGAAATAATTTGATTATAAGCAAACAGAAAAGAAAAGAAATGTATGATAAATCTGCTAACCCCATAGTATATGCTAAAGACGATTTGGTTTTGTTAAAGAATGAAACAGGGCGTAAATTAGATCCTTTGTTTGATGGTCCCTATACTGTACTTGAAGATGTAGGTTGTAATGTGAAAGTAATCAAGGATGGAAAGGTTCAGTTAGTTCATAAAAATAGGACTAAGCCATATGTAACTATCAAATAATCAATGTTAATCAATATTATAATAATATCTTGTATGCTATAAAAATAATGAAAAATGTGTTTTTATTATTTTTTTATGTACCCCCGGAGGTGCAGTACCTATGTATCTATCAACATATATTAGCTGTATACTATATATAACCCGTGTATAACCATAGTGTAAGCATGTATCTTTTTATGTTACTCAACCCATATTTAGTCAGTCATTAAACATCTCTTGACTCTAGCGGTCCTCTTTTATTTACTAGTCCAACCATATTCCAAGTGACGCTCAGCTTACAAACAATAAGATTCGCGTAAGAGCCAAGCGGTAATGCCTAGATACCTGCCTGCGACCTGGGAGTCCTCCTTGCACTTTTAAATAAACATTTTGATGCTTTCAAGCATACACCAGGGAAAATCACGGCTACGTCTCATGTTTTAGCTAATACAATCTTGATATAATCCTGCTACATATTTATTCTTAAAATAAAAGCTTAAATTTGGTCGCAGATGTGCACATTAATTATACACTGAATTTCAAATATCTATCAGCGATCTTCTTAACGCATATTAGTAAATAATTCAATTTAGCCGTCTAGACAATATTGTTGTACAGACTTGGATTGATCTATCTTTGAGATAATGGAATGTCAGTCTGAAACCAAATGTAAGCTACTTACTTATAAATATGCTCTTAAATATTTTTAACGATGCAGCTGGTTATTGAGGTGCAAGAATAATAGAATAATATAAAACATGGTCTTTTGGTGTCGCTTTATTTACAATGAATGAGAATAATAGTGTAAAAGTATCTAGCAAAGTCACAATGACATAAACTATGTATAAACAATAAACAATAAAAGGTTCCAAATTCAAACTATATACATGGGGCCTCATAATAAGGCGTCGTGGCGTCGTCAACATGCTTCCCCCCTGGGATGTGTGGGCGGCGGCGGCGGCGGCGGCGGCGAGCTGCTGAACCGGGACATCAGTGCCAGCTTCACCCGGCGGCAGCGCGGGACCCACGGTTGTATCCTCAGGTGCAGGCCCCGATCAGTGCCGGACTCAGCCGACGGGCGCGCGGGACCTACGGTTGTTACATCAGGTTCATGCGCATCTTCTTCTCCACGCTTCGCAGCCGAGTAATCGCCGTGGGGTACGAGTTATTAATCTTCACCTCGTTGTCTTTCCACGGTATACCGACATCCCAATGATCTCCCACCTGTATCGACGTCTTTTCTAATATCTCCAGCGCACGGACATCATCTGAACACTGTCGAGACTTGACGCTGCCACCGACACCTAGACCATCGAGTGTGAATGAATGCCTTATGAGATCGTTCAATTCCGATAGGCTGCGTTCCCTTTCGCTATCGTGGTGTGACAGGTACATTGTGCGAGCTTCAGTTATTCCGTGTGGTCGCTGTTTGCTATTCGCTTTACCGTGGAGAGACCATCCAAGAACGGTGCGAGTGGCGTTAGGGCTACCTTCAATAATTTCTAACGGCATAAGAATATGGTAGTTATCTTGCCCGATTATCATTGACGGCTTCATGGGTCTTGAGCACAACTCATTTTCAATATTCGACAGGTGATCGTAGCGTCCATATTCTGTATATTGGCTTGGGAGCTCGATATCTTTCATAGTGCGAGCTACTACCTTGTATCGGTCCGCATTTCCGTTAGATATCTCGAAGTCCAATATCTGTGTCTCACACATCAGTTCAGTGCTGTCCCAAGCTCCCTTCACTCTCAATGACTCGTTGCGGCCTCGTAATCCAACTTTAGTGGCTATCTTCTCGTCTATTATAGTGATGGTGGATCCGTCGTCAAGTAACGCATCAGTTACGACGTCACCATTTGGGCCATGAATTTTAATGCGGACATATTTTAAAAGAACTTCGGCTGCGGTCGATGAATTTGAGGCTGACACGTTCGCTACACAATCTGTTTTGCCATTTTCGATGCTGTTATCATCTTCGATGTTGTTATCATCTTCGATGTTGTTATCCTTACTGCTTAGGCTATAAATAGGTTTAGCGGTTGGAAAATGAAGTATCTGGTGGTGCGGCTTTCCACAGTTCTCGACTTCGCACGACGGGGCTGCACAAGTGTCTTTATCGTGTTCGCTTACTAGGCACTTCGGGCATAGACGGTTGCGACGTACGAAAGACCATCGATCCTTTCGGAGAGCGCGCTTGAATTTATAGCAGTCTACGATCATATGTTCTGAGCGTTTGTGGCAGAATCGGCACGTTCCAGCTTCTTTTGTCTGAGTGAGAACGGTGTATGGTCTATGGGAATTACTCTGTGCGACTGGAGCTTCTGGTTTCTTGGCGAAAGTCTGTAATAGTGATATGCCAATGTCAGAGATCTTCCGTGCTTCGTTGTCTAAGAATTCCATGGAAGTAATAATACAACAGGAATGCGCACTGCACCAAAAAAACGAGCCGACAGAGATAGTCAGCACGGAGCCCTCCATCTCTTTCTATTTTTGGTGACCATAATTTTAGGTAATTCATGAGACATCACTTCTAATCTATCATGTCGCGAATAGGTGTCGATGGTCTCAAAGTCACCTATTATTCAAATAATTCGATTGCAATGTTGGTACAGTGCCACAAACTTATCTGTTCCGGTGAGAGCTCACGTAAATGTCTAATATTTCTTTTTTTTTTTTTTTTTTTTTTATTAATTTAAGGACCACATAAAAGATAGTTACATTAACACATTTGATAACATTTGAGTGAAATACAGGACATATGCACTTCTAAATAAAAATGTAGCCACAGCATGTGTAACATTAAAGAGCGTTACCTAACTAAAAATAATAACTTAAATATAAAATAGGTATACAGATCACAAAATATTTTGAATATATTAAAAGTAATGTGTGTGAGCAATTGTCACATGGGCATGAGAACTATATGAGATATGAGTTAGTTTTTTTTTTTAAATATAAATTATATATATTATTTATTTATCATGAGCACAGTTGGATAATTTTGAGTAGGTGGATAGTAGTGTGGTAAATGTCGATGCTATGTTTTAAAGTATTATATAAAGCCATAATTCGGTTAATGGGGGCATGGTCTCCAACGTTTGTTCTACATATGGGCAGTGTAAACGGAGCATCTCTTATAACTCTAGCTGAGACTTTGGGGACATTTAGAGATATCCTCTGTAATAGTTCGGGACAATCAATGATACCGTGCATCAGCTTGAAAACGAAAATTAGGTCTGCGCGAACACGCCTAGTCTTCAATGATTCCATTCTAAAGTGATTAAGCCGAGCTGAATAGGATCGAAGGGATTTGCATAAGTTTTGAGAATAAGATAGGTGATACAGGAAACGTTTTTGCACTCTTTCAATACGGTCACTGTGCACTGCGTAGACAGGGTTCCAGGCAGGGCTACAATATTCTAGAACGGACCGGACATAACTATTGTAAAGAAGTTGTAGACAGGCAGTGCTGCGGAATACCTTTGTCTTGCGTATGACAAAACCTAAAATTTTGTTTGCTTTACTCACGAGGTGTTCGATATGAGCGGTGAATTTAAAGGTACTGTCCACTACAACTCCCAGATCTCGAGCAGTTTTAACACCCGGTAATGTTTGGCCATTAATTATGTAGGACCATTCTGTTGGATGCCGTTTACGAGTGAAATTTATCTGGAAGCACTTAGATGTGTTGAGAGTCATGTTATTCGCCTCACACCAGTTTGCTAAGCTGTTGATGTCAGTCTGCATTTCTTAATTCTTTACGATGTTAAGTTTTCCCGTAATGGTAATTTACCCTTGCGGTTTTAATAAACCCATCTAATCTATATCAATATATAATTTATTAGTAAATAATGAGATATGGACCAATTTAGTGAACTGTCACCGGAACAGATAAGTTTGTCGCACTCTACGAATGTATTTTGGTGATATGACAATTGAGTAAACAAATGGGGTGAAGGCACAGGGGTATAATCGTGACAGTTCTGACATTGCGAAAAAGAGACGCTTAGCTACATTAAGCGTAAGAAAGAAACGTTAAGCTGTTAATGTTTTTTGTCCTTTTTGCTGTGGCGCCTGTTTACGTCAGTTCTCTGTGCCAAACAATGAAACAAATGAAAAATCTGTGCCAAACAAAGGCTGACAGTTACAACAAAATTTTCTAAATGCTATTTATTTTTGATTTGCTAGTGATTTGTGGGTGTTTATTAAGTTTATTAGACTATTATCATCACTTAACGAGTGTGTGACATGGGTGGGTGGATTTTGTTCGGTTGTATAAAGCATATTGAACGAAAACACGATGGAATGATGGATGAGATATATTTTCACATGTAAGTAGATACTATTGTTGTATATGGCTTTGTATGTGTGTGTGTAACTGCGTTTACATCTACCTGCGTTTAGCAAATAAAAGTCAGTCATCAACCTAAGCCTGTTGTTTTACATCATGGTGACAGCGGTGCACTAAATTTATTAATTTAGACAAGTTCCAACGCGTTAATTGTGTTTTCTTTATTGTTTACGGATACTAAACGTCACGAGTGATTATAAAATAAGTGTAAAATGGAACACGCGAGGCCTCCGTCTGAATTATCGTTGGAGGGCGGTCCGGCCGCGCGCGCCGACTCGTGGCGCAAGTGGTACAAGCAGTTCAACGTGTTCATGAAGGCATCTGGGGCCTGCAAGGAGCCGAAGGACGTCCAGGCTAGTCTGCTAGTCAACCTGATCGGACCAGATGGATACGACATTTACTCGACATTTAAATTTATCAAAGAAGAAGATCGTGATGACGTAAGTGTGCTGATTTCAAAGTTTGAAAAGCACTTTGGTACGAAACAAAACACAACCATGGCGAGGTTTCGTTTCTTCACAAGAAATCAAGAAGTAGGCGAAAATATCGATACCTACGTGACCGCGTTGAGGTTACTGAGTCATCACTGCGAGTTCGAGAACCTCGAGGACGGGCTGATAAGAGATCGCATTGTGTGCGGGGTGAGCGACGGCGCGGTGCGAGACAGGTTGCTCAGGGCTGACGACCTGAACCTGGAGCAGGCTATTAAAATATGCCAGGCTAACGAATTGTCTTATGAAGAAAGTCGAAATATCGAAATTAAAAAGAGTGCAGAGTCAGCGAGTGTCGACGGGCTGTATGGATCGCGGACAGCAGGACGCGGCGGCGGCAGGTGGGCTGCGGGCGCGGCGAGCGGGCCGGGGGCGCGCCGCCGGGGCCAGCCCGGACCGGAGCCCCGCGGCGCGCCCGGCGGCGGCGGCGGCGGCGGCGCGGCCCGCCCGGGCTCCGCCGAGTGGCGCGAGGATGCTGGTGCAGTGGCTAGGTTGTGTACGGCATGTGGTGGTTATAAGTGTTACACTGGATCGCGGTGTCCAGCTCGATCAGTGAAGTGTTTTACGTGCAATGAGAAAGGTCATTTTAAAAAAATGTGTCCCATCAAGGTCAATAGACGTGTTTACGAAATTTGTGAGGACGAAAATGAAAGTGAAGAACTTTATTATGTTTCCTCCTTGGACCAAGGATCGCACAACAAGGACAGTATCTGGTATGAGTCTTTATGTCTATTTAACAGTAATAAAAGTGAGAAGTTTAAACTTGACACAGGTTCTGATCTAAATGTGTTATCTATGGCTACATTTGTACGGTTAGGATTTAATGCTAATGATATCTTGCCAAATAATATCAGAGCGCAATCATTTTGTGGTAATTACATTCCAATAATCGGTTCTTGTATGATGCAATGGGTGTATAAGAATAAAAAACATGCAATCGAATTTGTAATCTCTGATAAAGCGTGTCAAAGTGTTTTAGGTAAATATACATGTGATGAGATAGGGCTAGTTAAGCGAGTTTATGAGTTAAATATTCAAGACTATTCAGAATTATTTCAAGGCGTAGGTAAATTGCCTGGTGAATATAAAATTGTACTAAAACAGGATGCAAGTCCCACAGTGTGCCCAGTAAGAAAAATTCCGATCGGAGTTAGGGATAAATTATTGGAGGAATTAAATCACATGGTGGACATAGGCATAATTAGAAAAGTATCTCATCCGACTCCGTGGGTAAATGCTATAGTGTTAGCCGCTAAAAAAGATGGTAATTTTCGCATCTGTTTGGATCCGCGGCCGCTGAACAAGGCGGTGCGGCGCGCGCACTACCCGCTGCCCACGCTCACGGAGATCGCCGCCCAGCTGCACGGCGCGCGCTGCTACAGCAAGCTGGACGCGCGCCACGGGTTCTGGATGGTGCAGCTGGACAGCGACAGCGCGGATCTCTGTACGTTTGGTACACCTTTTGGTAGATACCAATTCCTAAGGTTACCTTATGGTATAAATTGTGCTAGCGAGGTATTTCACGCGAAAGTTAGGCAATTACTGGAGGACCTAGATGGAGTGGATTCATTTGTCGATGACGTCATCGTATGGGGCACCACGAAGGAGGAGCATGATGCACGGCTGAAGCGCTTGCTGGACAGGGCGCGCGAGGTAGGTATAAGGTTCAACAAGTCTAAGTGCGAGTTTTGTGTTGAAAAAATTACTTATCTCGGACATACTTTTAGTGCGGAGGGCATGCAGATTGACACCGATAAACTTAAGGCCATCACAGATATGCCGGAACCGAATGATAGGACATCTCTGGAGAGGTTTTTAGGGATGGTGAACTATCTCTCCAAGTTTATTTCAGGTTACTCGGAAACAGCGGCACCGCTGCGGAGCCTACTGAAGAAGGACGTGTGCTGGGTGTGGGAGGCGGCGCACAGCGCGGCGGTGGCGGCGCTGAAGGCGGCGCTGGTGGCGGCGCCCGTGCTGGCGCTGTACGACGCGGCGGCGCCCGTGCTGCTGTCCGTGGACGCCAGCTCGCAGGCGCTGGGCGCCGTGCTGCTGCAGGGCGGCCGCCCGGTGGAGTTCGCCTCGCTCACGCTCACCGACACGCAGAGTAGGTATGCGCAGATAGAGAAGGAGCTGTTGGCTATCGTGTTCGCCCTCGAACGCTTTCATCAGTACGTGTTCGGGAGGGGTGACGTCACAGTGGAGACAGACCATAAACCTCTGGAGGCGTTGTTCGACAAACCGCTAGACGCTGTACCTACGCGTCTTCAGCGCATGATGCTGCGTATCCAGGGATACAGTTTTAAAGTGACGTACAAGCCTGGTAAGTACATGTACATAGCAGACACTTTATCCAGAGCGGCCCTGCCGGAGCTGATGGAGGACAATGTAACCGCTGAGGTTGAGGATCAGGTCTGTTTTGTGATCGACAATGTACGGTTCAGTGATGACAGGTTACGGGAGATAAAGCGGGCAACACGTGATAACGACGTATGTCAGGTACTTATTAATTATATTTTAAAAGGATGGCCGGTTAATAAGTATGACTGTGCAGTTGAATTGCGAGCACTGTGGTCTCACAGAGAGTCTTTGGAGTACATAGACGAAGTGATACTCAAAGATAAGTTAGTGTACATCCCGGAGGAGCTGCGAGGTGAGATGGTGGCGCGCGTGCACGCGGGGCACCTGGGCATCGACCGCTGCAAGCGGCGCGCGCGGGACGTCATGTGGTGGCCGGGCATGTCGCGCGCCGTGGAGGCGGCCGTGCGCGCGTGTCGCGCCTGCGCCGAGCACGCCGCGCGCCCCGCCCGGGAGCCCATGATACCGCACCAGGTACCGCCTCTGCCGTGGATGAAGCTCGGCACCGACTTGTTCGAGGTAGGAAAAAAGTATTTCCTCATAGTAGTCGACTACTTTTCGAACTTCATCGAAGTTTCACCTCTGACAAACATAGGGTCAAAAGCGGTCATAGCCGCATTAAAGGACCAATTTGCCAGACACGGGATACCCTCGGAGCTCATAAGCGATAATGGCCCGGCTTACTCTTCGCATGAATTTAGAGCATTTTGCCAAGAGTGGGGAGTTACACATGTCACCACATCTCCAAACTATGCACAAGCAAATGGACTTAGTGAAAGGGCCGTTAGAACGGTAAAAGGTATCATAAAAAAGTCATTAACATCGGGTGCAGATTTATATTTAGGGTTATTAAATTTTAGAGCTACGCCGAGACATGGCATCAGTTCGCCTTCTCAGTTATTAATGGGGCGAAGGTTAAATACAAGGCTGCCGGTACACATTGATAGATTGCGTCCAGACCGTAATAATGATAATGATTTTACTAACATAATTAAAAATCGTGAATACAGCAAGCGGCACTATGACGCGCATTCACGTGAGTTGCCTCCTCTGCGCGAGGGCGAGGAGGTGATCGTGGTGGAGGGCGCGGGCGCGCAGGGCGGGCGGCGCCGCATGCGCGTGGCGGGGCGAGCGCCGCACAGCCAGCCGCGGTCCTACTTCCTCACTGATGATACTGGGCGACAATATCGCCGGAATAGGCGACACCTCATCAAAACCTACAGTAATGAGGACACGCACCGGTCACCACCTGCTTCTCCTGGCGGGAAGGAGGACGGTGACAGCAGCGGTGACAGTGTGTACGGGGACGTGGTGAGTGATGAGGACGCGCCGGGGGGCGCTCAGGCTCAGGGGCTAGTAGGGGGCGGTCGCGGGGGCGGCCCGGCGCAGGGCCCGGCCGGGGGTCGCGGGGGCGATGCCCCAGTTCACCGTCAAGCGGCAGAACAGGCACGAGAAAAACTTGCATCCTTGTTTTATAAAAGGAATAATAAGTAAAGTTATTAAGAAAGTTATTAAAGTTGTTAAAGAGAAATAGAAGTATGTATATGATAATAATAGATTATGTTGTTTGCGTATTGTGTTGAATTGGTTATTAGCACATAGGTATTTTTAAATATAATGCTTTTGTAGTGTAAGTGTAATTAGATAAAACAGTAGCTATAAGTGTAACTTGTACTACCTAATGTAGAAAATTTTTAAGTAACTGAACTGTAGCTGTTGACCTATTAATTAAGTACATATAATGTTTATTGAACTTTATGATAAACTTTTTTCAATTTATGGAAGAGATGTTGTATATGGCTTTGTATGTGTGTGTGTAACTGCGTTTACATCTACCTGCGTTTAGCAAATAAAAGTCAGTCATCAACCTAAGCCTGTTGTTTTACATCAACTATCAAGTTTAACAAGCTTACATTCATCATAGTACTATCTATTGGCTCGATTTTAATATAAAACGATACTAATTTTAATACTGTAAGGTCTTTTAGTATCAGTTTTAAGTAAAAATTACGAGGTACCATATCATAACAAATCACATGGTGTTGCAAGTTATTGAAAATTTATTTTACCCACAAATATTATAGTATGCAAAGAAAATACTAGAAATTGTAACGGACTCGGGTTGGGTTTACAAATGGGGCGCACGAATTCGGTTTTTGTGAAGATTGTATTTTGTAGAAGTCATTCTCCTCTTTCAAATGAGGTGCCTCTCATTGTGAGGAAACGTTCGTTTCGTTTTTTTCTTCTATGTGTGATTTCTTCTGTATAATATAAAGTTTATTGTATTGATACGAAATGCGTGTTTCCTTTAAAAAAAACCCCATCACATATTTGGCCCACGATTATAATGCTCATGCTCATCCATTTATCTCTGCTTCATAGGTTTCCGACAGAAAAAAAAATATCAAGAAAATGGATAGACATTACCGGTCGCACAAATTGGGAACCAAAGAAACATACAAAAATTGTGTTCGGCACATTTTGAAGAGGATTGTTTCGATTGGACGAAGACAATGAATCATACAATCCACTCAGTTTGTGTATATTAAATAATTATATTGAAATCAAATAAGTATGAGTAAAGTTTTTTTTCTTATATCGTCGGTTGACAGGAAAAACTCACTAAGGCTGATTTTTCAATATTCAGTTAAATGTTATCTGGGTAATACAAACATTGAGAAACATTGAGACGCAACAGCATCAAAATTATTTCCCAGCAAAACTTTTATCTGGCTATTGAAAAATTAGCCTTTAGTGTCTTTTTCCTATCAACCGACGACATACTCAAGTTTTGTTTTTGTTATTATGATAAGTTAAATTTCCCCATATTTAGGTTTAATTTTTTTGTCGGCAACATCTATGGTTTGAGTGAGAAAGAGAATAGTGCACACGGCGATTGCCAGTCTAGAGGTAGTAGGTCTATGGGTGAAGGTAAAATTTGTATAGATTGTCAAAACAGGTTAACATTAAACGCAACTATGTACCTAAAACGTGGGTACTCTGTGGGTGTTCCGTTTACATAGTCTAGTAAAGTCTAGTTGATGAAAATCATAAGATTTCAAAAAAAATATCTCAACCTAAGTGCTTCCGCCGGTTTTAAGCTTGATAAATTATCTTATAATACTCATATCTATCACCAAAAAAATCAACAGCTCATAACTCTTTACCAGCCTTATAAGATAACAGTCACAATAATACCTAATGATACGTAGGTATAAGATAAAACAAAAAGTTGAATTAAACAGGTCCTAATTAATGGAAAGTGATTCAAAAGTACGAATGAATGGTCACCCTAACCATAACGTCTCTCACAACAGTATAAACGGCATCCGTCATCTTGACAACTTCGGTCTTGTCGTAAAGTATTTAGAAAAACTACCAATATTTTTTATGAAATTATTATTCATACAAATACCAAATATTTCATGAAAATTACATGTTTATAATCATTTATTATAAATTTGTTTTTGAAAATGATATGATATACAGTAGTCTATGAGTTAATTTAATATATTTTTTGCATAGCTCTCTTCGTACAAAATCTACTAAAGTTTACCCAACTGAATCCTGGCAATTGTTAGAAAGAGAGGAAGGGCTCTGTGGTAACCCTCTCTATCGGCTCGCGGCCACTTTCACTTCAAATATAAGTCTTAAGGTGAATACGTTAGGTCTATTTTTGTTTGGATCATTTTGGTGAGTGCGCATTCCTGTTGTATTATTACTTCCATGAAGAATTCTGATAACTGTTCAAGTCTACTCATGTTTTGACATCTTGTCTTGTTTACATCGGCATAGTCGGCCCATCGGGTAAGCAAAACGCATGGCAGTTTGGATAAGACAGCTGTTGTCAGTTCGGGACTTCTTAGATAGTCTTCTTGCATTATGGTCTTTGTAGCGACTACACAATTCCTTATTTTGATGGAAAAGGAAACAATGTCGTTGTGATATGACAGTGACAGTGACGGGAGTTTTCTGAGTTGACTTACGATTCTCTGTATCATTATCTCTGGTCGACAAAAACGTATAGTGCCACAATCTTATCTGTTCCGGTGGTCAAAATGTGCAACTAACGAGACGTCATTGTCAAACGTCATTTCATACTCTGTGCGTTATTTGAGTTGTCAATTTCTGCGAAGAGGCTGACGCTACATTATTTAATTTGTTTGTGATTTTCTGCGTGAAAATAATGCCAAAAGCGCCAAAATGTGATGCAAGAAAAGTAATACTAGATATATTGGCTTTATGCAGGAAGAATAACGTATTCAGGCGCCTTTAATTCCGTTTGGAAAAATTGGAAGAACGAGTTGCAACGGCTACAGGTTAGTGTTGCCAAATATGATGAATAATTTTACCCATATACTCACATGTAATTTTATAAATATTTTCCCGAGAGACCCGTACCCCAGCAGTGGGGACGGGATGGGTCATGATGAAAAGTATGATCAAAATTATATAATCTTTATTTTTCTTTGATTACAGGTGTGAGGACATGACATGACACTGTAAATCTTAGGCAGTATACCAAGAATAATTTCGCGCACCTGCAACGATTTTAGACGAAATAATGATGATTAACGACATGTTCTCCCAATCTATCAATGGTTGGCTGGAAGAAATTGCTTTTTGGCTATTAGCCTTTGCACATTGTCTGAATTTCTTTTAATTTTATGCTCTTATTTCTTGTTACTTTAGAAAATGTAAAATAAAGTGTTCATAAATAAATAAATATATTTTTTAAGACTGTCTTATCTCGGTATTTCCACGACCCACAGATGATATTACCTATACCATTGTAATCTAGATTTAATCTCCTATATCATCAGAGCTTATTTTATTTCTGTTCGCCGTATACAAATTTTCCATACAAAAAATGTCGTTTGATATATTATAATATCCACTTTCATTTACTATCGACCCAATATTTTGATTTATCTATACTTATAAATGTACCTACCTAATTATAAAATAGGCAATAGCAGAAACGCATTGTCGTTTAAACTACAAATAGGCAAAATTTTATCGATGGCATCACTGGATTCGATCACAGCGAAGTCGTCACCGGAACAGATAAGATTGTGGCACTATAGTTGCAATGTTTCCATGATGCTTTCAGCCGATACATTTCCCATCAACAGTGCGGCAACGCATTCTTTCGCTTCGCCTATAAGGCATTTTCGTAGACGACATACGTTCTCTGCGTTCGACAGGTTGCAGAGCTTGCTGGACTCTTCGTATGAATTTTTGAAATTAATCCACTCCATGGGGTCACCTTTGAACAACGGGAGCTCTTTAGAAGTCATGATGCGACTCATCAGTCTATCTGTTGTAGTAAAGTCTTGCTTCCTGTTGTTAAGAGCGAGTTCGTGTATGGCGTCGGCTAACTTTACCATGGCCAGGTCTTGGTTAGCTGCTCGTTTCATATGTTGGTCGTAATCTCGTGTAGCCGGGTCCTCGGGCATGTCGATGTCGGGACGGTGGTGTATCTCTGCGTGGTGGATAGTGTGGTCTAAGTGCCGCTCATCATGTGCCGCGCTGGCGCGACGAGTTGCCTGTTGCTGCGACACCCAGTCTTCCGTTCTCACCGCTGCTGATGATACGCTGGTCCCGGCACGCGAGCGGGTGGCCTCCTGTTCAACTTCAGCCATCTGTCGGTCGAGCTGCGCCTGCACGAGGTTGAGTTTGGCTTGGTCGATCTTGGCCCGATGCATAGCGTCGAGTTTGGCCTGTTCGAGGGCGGCTTGCTCCATGGCCAGGATTAGACGCGCCTTTTCCTCCGCAGCTTCGGTTTCCAGCCGTTTTCGGCGCGCCTCTACTGAGATCACTGACCTTCTGCTTGCCCTTGACGAGTTACATTGTTCGCTTACGGCTTGCGGGCTGTGTCGACGTCGAGGGTCATCTTGTGACGTCGACTCCACATTCTGTAGCCTGCCTTCACTCTTCGCCTTCGACCGAGTGTACATAATGTTTCCCTTGGCTCCTCTTACTTCGTTGGATCGAAGGACCAATTTTACTGAGGCTGCTGATAGCTTTATCGAGGATTTAGGGAATTAATATACAGCTATAAATCTAAAGGCGTTTTATTGTTCATAAGCAAAATTTGACAAGTGACATAATTATTTTCTTCTTAAACTGTGCCTCAAAATAAGGCGCGTCGTTAATAAATATTTTATGTACGAGTACCTACGTATCAGTAACAGACCAAATAATGTAATGATATCGAAAGAAAAGTATCTTTATTTTATAATGTTTGAATAATTATGATTGTTGATATCAACTATTGTGTAAAGTTTATGGCTGATTCTGTAAAATTAATACGTGTCTGAATTTGTAAAAATACATAATTAAAATACAGTTACTTATTGGTTCAAAAGGTAATTGAACTTTTCAAATTCTATGATGATGAATGACAGTGATAGCAAAAAATAATTGTGAAGTGCGAATTCTACGTAGTTTACGTATTTTAATTGTATAGTTAGATATAAGATGTATCCCTGAGGAGTCTAGCAATCGGGCTACGCGACTCGCAGCAAAACCCATTACCGGTAAATTAAGGTACATCACGAAGCGTATGGTAATTCCACTGTCACTGAAATAGGTACGGGACGAAATAGCAACGCTGTAGCGTGGGGGAACAGTACTCACGCACACCGCCGTAAAACACTTAATCATAGATATTCAATGGATTTTCAAATGATTTCGTATGAAATAATGATACAACTGTATCATATAAGGTTGCCTGTAAGAGATTGCTCTTAGCGATACGGCCGGCCGCCTATTGTTCATTGTTCCTAGTTTATAAGTATTTTTTGTATGTTTTAATATTTGTGGTGACCAATAAAGATATAGGTATATTCTATTCTATTCATGTATTATGCTACGAAAGCGGGCGTAGCAATAATCATTGCTACGGCCTACGGCGCGGCGTAGCAAAAACAAATTAACGTTTTATTTCACTTAAAACATTAGCACTCACTGAATTTATGAATCTGTCACCTACTAAATGTGTATAATATTTTTTCCCGTTTCGGAAAAATTTCTGTTCAGCATTTATATTAGATTTTCTACCCATCATTAATCTCTGGGTGGCGCCACGCGTAGCTCTAATAGCATGTAGTTAATATACAATTTTTTTCCTAATTGTGTTCGAGCGTAAGATAAATGGAGTCCTGTGAACCCCTTCTTTTAAAACCGGGTCAAGTTGGTTTTGGCTATAATTTTTTTGGAGATACCAGTTTTTTTTTATAATTTAAAGTATTTAATAAATTGTTGTTCATATTTAAAAAGTGTATTTGTTAGTGACACTGATTGCTATGCCGAAGATCCCGGGCTTAATAAGCATTGTTAGAAAATTATGCGTTAATCTTATATTATCTTTATCTTCCACCACGTTCTGCTGTATTTCACTTATAATAATCTAATCGATGATTTATTTACTTACAAAGGTCCATTTACAAACAGACCCAATGCTCACGGAACCCTAAAACGTTGCGAATGGTTCCGTATCATTTGGTCGTTAGGACCACTCGGCCATCAGTCATGCGTAGCCAAATCTGTTTTGTATCAGCCGACCTTCCTACTAACTCGATTCCGATCATATACGAAAGGGCAAATACGGAGAAACGTTTATTTATCTATGTCAAACGGTGACAGGATTATGAAGGGACTTTTTTGTTGCGAACGCTTTTTGCTAATTTAACCCGTGGTGCCAAAAGTGTACTGAGATACCTAGAGGGTCTTTGTAAGTTATTTGTTACTTATTTATCGTATATTCAAATATTAGCGGGTAAACAGACCGAAAATGCCTCCTTGTAACTTTATAGATACTTTCTTTCCTTGCAATTTCTTAGTTGAATGTTATTTTCATGTTTATTTTGAGTCCAGACAGTCGCTAATTCACATTTGACTGTACCGAGCTCGCAGCCGCAATCAATCAGCCACCACTGAACCGCCGGACCCAGGTTCAAAACCGGTGGTAACCTTTCAAACCACCTTCATTTATTATTCACGAAGATTCACACAAACTCCAGCTACCTATTCTGAAATATCAAACGGTATGATTGCGATTGAAGTGAACAATATATAGAGTAAACTTACTAGTTTATGAGTGAACAGCGCGGTGGCATGGAGATATCACACAACACACACATTCAACACTCAAGTATCTGCTCCAGTCAAGGATCGAACCCGGTAACTTCGGCATTGCAGTCAGGGTCGCTAACTACTACACCATCCAGCCGGCAATATTGAAGTCCTACTTATATTTACATATGTATATTGAATTCCAGTAAGAAATAAATAATGAGAGAAGGTTTAAATTTTCTGAACCATTATTACAACATATTTTTTTTATTTTGAATAGGTCTCGCTACCCCGACGACCCGCTGCCATTTTATCTCGAATTTTATTTAAAACAGTGCTTTCGAAATATTTATTTTAAAGTAAATTTTTCAGTCGCTTTGTAGAGTCGTCCTTTTTATTCGATCGGGCGTCTTCGTTTGTACACACATGACTTCTTAATACTCGAGAGGTGCGCTCTTTGAGACGGCAGTAAAATAAACACCGAAATAAACCTGAACCTTGAAGCTAAGAGCTTTTATTTAAGCTTCACGACATGCGTAATACTCTCGGATCACAAAAGAACATCACAGAGAATTTCAACTAAGTTTAATATGAATATCGTATATATTTTACTTATAGCTATATTTATAAAAAATAGTACCTTCTTGCCTTATTGACGGCACCGTAGCTAAGGCGGTAGTGAAGCTGCTTCCGAAGCTGAGGGCCGCGGGTTCGAATCCCGCCCAGGACAAAACATTTGTGTGATGAGATTTGTGTTTTCCTTGTGTCTGGTTGTCGTTTATATATTTATTCAACATGTATCTATCTATGTATTTGTTTAGATATATTAGCTATCCGACACCCATAACACAGGTTCTACCTAGCTTGGGGTCGGATGGCCGTGTGTGAGATGTCCCAACATATTTATTATTTATTAATATTATTTATTACCTCTTTAATATGTTGGGTATCAAAACGCGTGGGCATTCGTGTCGATTTTGAAGTGTTTCCAGTGGGCTTCAAGGTGGGATTTCAAGCTTCGGAGTCTATTCATATTCAATACAAACATCAATCAAATATTAATCTTTGTACCTAAAATTTACCGACGTGTAGATGTAGAGTTGTAGACATTTAGGTATAAATGGTATAATATGTGTATGTGTCTTATCTCCAAATTGTTACACAGCTCACAGATTAACGCGTCTATTGTCTGAAAATATAGACGCTATGCCTATACCGTCCAACCCCGAACGCCTACAGACCTTGATCGCATATCTCATGCACCGGTGCATCAGAATTCAGGCCTACGACCAAGTTTACGCGCCCTCGTGCTTCCAGGAGATAACAAGCTTATAATAAAACAATATTAATTATCAATTGACGCTCCACTGGCTCTTTTGTAAGCCAGGGTTCCGCAGATCAGCCTACAAACTCAATTGTTCACAAAACACAACCGATATTCACTCATATCACAGAACAATAAAGACTATAGGTCGTGCATGCTTAAAAGATTTCGCTGCTTGGTTTAATAACAGCGGAATGCGCGCCGTACCTCCGGCATTTCACGGCACTTTTGTTTAAATAATAAATTGGATTTCTATAAACTGACGGGCATCAAAGAAACAACCCGTGCGTACACAATATTTAGATATTACGAATTCTTTTAACATTACAATGCGTTGAACTGTATTATGCAAAAATCGTAAAAATGGGAAATCTTTTTAATAAATGGGAATGGGAACATTGGTAAATATATTTTTAATAACCTCTATTATCATGCCGCGTACACGGCGTACACGAAATCAATTTGCTTCCCCTTCTATTGTCAGCAAATGGGGCGGAGTCAAATCTGTCCGTTAATAAATTTAAATTTATTCCTTGATCAGACCGTCTCAGCAGCCGCTAACGCATTTAAAAATTGATTAGAAGTTAAATTGACACAATACGAACTTTTTGTCGCAGCTCCGAAGTGTAATCAGAAATACGATTATTCAATTTGCAAAGTAATAGGTACAGTTACCGCGTAGAGGGCAACGACGAAAATTATAAATATCGCTCTCGAAAGCCAGTCTATGCATAAATGAAAACGTAAACGCCGTTAAGTAGGTACTAGGCAAGCATGGCCCTGGGTGTGGTAGAAAGGCAAAGCTCGCATTATTTACAATGAAAATCGAGATTAAATTTACATTGTTGCTTTTATGGTGTAGTGTAGCGTCTGGTATGGTAAGGTATTCATGAACACAAATGTTTGGTCCCAGAGGGCGCTTCTAATGCAGCCAGCGCGAAATGCGAGTAGCAGAAACGCTTCCTACGTTATGATAATTGCCTATGTTTAGATCCGACGAGCCCGCGGCATTGTGCAAATACTCATGCTCAAGTGGAGCACTCGGGAGATAAGACCTTTGAGCACGTAATTCATGTAGATTTTTCTCATTATTACCTTTATGACGAACACACTAATTGCAAACGTATTTATGCAAATAGACAGCCGCTAATTCTAATTCATAATTTCTGAACTGAGTAGCTAGGTATAACTCTGTAAATCTATACGGCCCTGGTACTTGTAAGGTGTAACAAAGTGACTCGGGCTATTCCCAGTCGGGGATGCTGACCGCTCGGCCGTGTGTTGCCACTGACACCTCGGTGTAGTTAGTTAGGCAAACTGTTAGCTACGGACCTACGGGGCCGCGGCGAGAATGAATAATGATCCTGAAATATCACAGCTCTAGAAGGAGCGTGTGGTATTCTGTGTCTATGAATCGGATATGAATTAAAATTTCAATTTTGTTTTATCTTATTTATTTAACAAATTAATTTATAAAATTACATACAAATTATAAATCACTCTACACAAACACAGGTTTTAATTACAGATATTTACCATGAACTTTAAGATACAGTTAAATAAACTACTATACAAATCAACGGATAAAAATATATTCAACACAAACTGTAGCAGTCTTACTCATAGTCGAAGTAATAACGAAAACGCTACGACGTTAACTGAAATCGTATTTAACTGTAACTGAATTCGCAAAACTAAATAATATTGTTGCGGGTGAAAAAGTTCCCCCCACTGCGACTATTATGACTGAAAAGTTGCTGAAACTGGCTGAAGTTGCCCGTCGGAACGACCTAATGTTATGCAATAAATTCTCCTTCGCTGCACTTTCTAATAATTTCCACTCATAAAATATTTTTTAACTTTATCCCCTCCATCTTTTCTATTTTGTTTGTTCGCGACGTAATTTTGTGCCGCGAAACGAATAAGCACTACGCTTCGCTTAACAATGATTAAACAATAAAACACGTTAATATTTTCTCTATGGAATTTATGAATGTCTACCTACGCCTAAAAATAATACCTAGTAACAGTACAGTCATTCGAAGATAGATTGATTAATAAGAACATCAAAATTATAAAAAAACATAAGTTTCATATAATAAATGTTTTTATATAATGTTCAAAGATAATCGCGCACAAACATACATACACTCACGTCAAACTAAGAACTTGTACGTATGTATGTATGTTTCCTGGAGAACCTGAGTCCATGCTTTATAATAATCTTGGCCTATTCAATCGTAGATTAATTTACAGCTCTCAGGCATTTTTCACACCATCTTTTAATTCATATGAGTAGAGACAATTTAACTAAATCAATTCTGCAGATCACCCAAAGGATCACTTAGTGCCTTGAATAAAATTAATTAAACCAAATTACAAATCAACCCCACATACCACAAGAACCCTTCGAGGCCGGCTCTTGATAAATACAAACACATCCCGAATTAAATGTACGTCATTTCTCCAATTGTTTCTTAGACCACAGGTTTGGAGAGGTCAAGTCAGTAGCCTAAAACACGGAAGAAAGAGAAGTGACAGCCTACCTTTCCCTGGAAAGAAATGGATGGACAATTAACTTTAATAATTACACTCATGAGCAATAAAAAAGTTCTCCCTTCACTTTTTTTTGTTTGCACACAATATTTACCTTTTTAATTGGTAATATTCGGAATATTCTCATGCGCTGTTAAATGTACTTCAGTATTGTAGACGGGGTGTCATTAAGCTAGGCCTTTTCCATTTAGTTGGAATTTGAAATTAGGTGCCCATCGATTTTTATAATAATTGCTTACTGCTCAGAATAATAACGGCCTCGCACTTCGTCGTAGAACCTCTATAGCATTCCACTTCTTCCCCTATAACTGTTCCGGCAAGGACCCTTATATCTTAGACAGGCGCGGTCAAGGGACTTGCTGCAATAAGTTGAGAATAATTGGACTGTCTTGAGGAGTCTGTGGTTAAGATGCCGAGAAGGAAATTAATTTAGCCACGCTTCTTGTTTAAAATAATTACCTACTACAGATTGTCTGTGTTTTGTAGACTTCACTACCAGAGCTAAAATGTATTGTAGTCGAAGTTCTGTTGTATTTAATAAGCAAGTATGTATTTATTATAAATAAACATAAATATTGTATGAAGGTTTAAGTAGAAGGGTTTTCATTTTCACGCTGTAGTTTTGAACATCAGCTACAAGCTACGACCGCTACGCATAGTTTGCTACGAAGAGCTACGAATTTTCGTAGCTGCCTGTTAGGTTTCAGAAGAAAATAGACTAGGCCAGCTCAAGTGTTTGAAATCGACATGCTAAAAAGAAAAATAATAAGTAGGATTTAGGAAGATGTGTGCAATTGTGCATCGTAAAATTGAAATATCGATTTGCTTTTCGTTTGCATGTATCGATGTAATACAATCCGAGCTTTTACGTGGCAGGAAATTGAACCATAAGCATTGACGACACTGACATCACATCGCGTCTGAGCCACACTCGCAATCCTGGCCATTAAAATAGTACACTGGTGGACATGCTTAGCGTGACACTTTGGAGTTTTATCATCTTTATTTTGTGCGCAGTTAGGTTCTATTTTGAACTGAAAGTGTGAAGGTTTGGGACGCTTCACTATCCCTGCGACGTAAAAGGACTGTGTATCGAAGAGATTGAATTTGAAATCGTCAAACTTTATTGAAACTGTTTTGTATGCATTCGTGTACCGCTCTCCTAAATACTATTTTATCTTTCAAAGGTCCCTTTTTATTTGTAAAACTGTTTTAAAGTTTTTATCAAGTTGCGCCCAAGGCAATCGTAATATATTTTATCTTCAACTTTTTTTGGCAGACCTCGCTTTCATTTTTTACACTCATTAAATTTAAAATTATAATTTAGGTAGGTAGGTATTACTATCAAATACATTTATTGCCTGTAACCTCAATATAAACAACTACTGTACTTACATAAAAATGAAAATATCTACTTGCCATAAATTTGGTCTGTAAGATAATAAAGCTGTTTAGTGCTTCAATAATATGCATCATCATCATCACGACCCATCACGTCCCCACTGCTGGGGCACGGGTCTCCTTCCAATGAAGGAAGGGTTCTAGGTTTCAATAATATTAATTGTTACGAGTATATAATATTTCGTAAATATAATATTTTGTAAACAAAGCGCCGTCATAACATTAAACCGTAGCGGAACTTTTCATAACAGTCGCCCTTTTGGCAAAGAGACGCAAGTGAAAACGAGCATGCTGGTACACTGGGAGTGTATTCGTGACACGTAAACGATACTTTGAATAAATTGGATTGTTATTTTTACTTTTTATAAACTAATCTTATGAAATTAATATTAAGTTAGGTATATAACATAAGATGGCAAGTAACATAAAGGTTTCCATTCAATTTTCAACGAGATTTCAAATTTAATAGCTATGCAGTAAGAAGTCTGTCTTTCGTTAATATTTATACATTAGTAGTAACTTTAAAGTAGCATATTTCGGGAGTTGATCACAGTGCTCCATGATTCTGAGAGCTGATACTTTTCACCACTACATCATGTGAGCAGACAAATGGCATTCTACATGAAACAATCGAGTACCGAGTATGTTTTTCGCACAATTCCCGATATTGATAGAGTGAGATAGGTATTTTTTATACGCAGTAATATATTGTGGACCAATAGCAACGCAGTCAAATAATTTCAGTGCTCGTTTGTTAAAAAAATACTATAGCTTGAGTGACTTTTAAAAACCTTGTCAAGATGCTGATTCATTTCAAATAAGTTCAAATATCAACTAACTCATGTAAATAGTGCGTCACTAAAGAATAAAGCACTGGAACGTTTACAAAACGAGTGGTTGCGAGCAGCGGTTGCCAACTGCACTGAAAATACTGAAACACTGAACGAGGGCCAAAGTGACGTGGCCCACCGCCAAACTTATAATAACGTGATAGACGCGAATTAGGACTTACATGCCCTCTTGAATAGGGAAGTTTATGACATGAAAGTTCATGTTCATGTTCAGTTAATGATTTGGGAACAGAAAATGGTATGTGTGTACAATACAGAATTATTTTTAAAAATACTGCTCATCTGGCTTTTTCTGGCGAATATCTGTGGGAATTGAGGGTTAAAACGAAGATGTGTTAATTGATTCAACTATATAATATTTCTCCGTGAATAAAAAACACAGACATGACGTCAAAGTTTAAATTTTATTAGGTGAACATGGCCAAATCAATATCGTAGAGCTGTGTAATGAGAATATTAACTTAAATTGCATTAATAAATATTTTTACCTTAATACTAAAAATTATTATAAATAAGACGACTGAATGGCGTAGTAGTTAGTGACTCTGACTACTGAGGCGAAGGTCCCGGGTTCGATTCCCGGCTGGGGCAGATATTTGTTTAAACACAGATATTTGTTCTCAGGTCTTGGATGTGCCCGTAAAATCGCACATAGGCCCGCCCCCTATTACATTGGGACTAACATAACACTGGCGAAAAGTGGGTGCAGCAATGCACCACTGCCTACCCCGCAAGGGAGTACATTAGTACAAGGTGTGAGTGTTTATTTTTTATTTTAAACAAACAAAACACGAGCAACACAGTTACGTCATTAGAAAGTTAAACGTTAGCGGGCACGTAAGTAGCCTTCACGGAAGATTGAGACGGCTGCGGCGCGGCGGCAACAGCCTGAAAACGAGGAGTGTCGCGAGATAATTAGAACCAAGGCTTCGACAGTGTACTAGGAGAGCAGTGGTTACTGCGGCCGCTACACGGGTTTATTATCGACGTCGATAAACTCGTTTAATGCGCGTTCCACCTATGACAGCGTCGTATTTATATAGCGAATCGTGATATAGTGACGTTTATCTATGTACCTACGTCGATAACTAACCCGCGTAGCGGCAGTTTAAGGAAAAAATACAACTATATCCGCTGTATTTGCTATAATTCAGTTTTTTTTAAATAAGAACTGTAAATAACATTTGTATGGTTTGGTATGGTAGAAAATTCAATAAAAAATATGAAATATTAATTTTCAGTTTGTTGTTCCGGATTTAAAATCACGGGACTGCCCTTTTTTAAATTTATTCCCGGCTTCATTTTCTACAAGCCCACTGAGGACGCGGTGCTCTACAGCAAAAGCCTTCGCACTGCCTCTTGAATCTGTAATCGGCGGAACCCTTTCGTGTAGTGACGACGGTTTTTGTGAATCCGGGATCGTCAAGACATCCCTAATTGGAGCCACTTGTGCGTTTAGCACAGCACTAGCTTTAAGATGGCGATTTAATTTGCTGTTAACTGGTATGTTTTCTTTTGAATGAGCCAGTTATTTAAAAGCTTTTTATATTGCTTCTTATATACTTACATTTCTTTCTGAATATTATGTGGAACTATTTAATAAAAGTGTTGGTACTTCAAAACTTTCCTCCCTAACATTAGCAAATATTATCCGATGTAGGTACGCGCCGCTTGTAAAACCTGCCCAATCCACATCAATACCCATTCACCAATATGGCTTCTCAAAAATGTATTCAACTGAATGACCACCGAGACGGAGAAAGGACGAAGCCAGTTTTAAATATTACATGTGCGGCGAACCATAAAATCTACAAAGAAAATGTATTACCTATCGTTTATTGGTTTTGACCCTCCGTCTTGTGCATACGACTTTATTAGATAATTCTATCAATAACTTATGAACACGAGTGTCCACAAAATTGTCCCCTCCATTTTATTCCGTTTTCAATTGCTGGACATTGGAGGCAAATTGGTTTCGGTTTTTTAGCTAGCTAGACTATTTATTTTTGTTTCGTTGAAACTAAAAAGTTTTCCCATGCATACTAAAATGTTTTCATAATGAATGCCTACTGAGTTAAGAGTGAATTAAATTTGAAAAAAAAACAGATAGGATTTTTTTACGTTGTTTAATGACATGTAAGTATTAAATTTACGCCAAAATCGACAAAACAAATTTTGATATGCCTAAAGAACAGTAATAGGCAACATAGAACAAATGAATTACAAAAAGCTTAGTTAATGCTTCATTAATACCTCTAGAAAAATAAACAAGTTAATGATGTCAATGAGTCTTATCACTTTCTTCTAAACGACGAAGGATCTAATCGCCGCCGCCGCCGCCGTCTCCTTTTCATAATAAACAGCTCCTTCAAGTATAAAACAACCCTTTGCTCATTGACACCGTTTCTTTCATCCCCTGATCTCCGTGTCGCAAGAGGGTTGACTAATTGAAATAAATATTTACGCATCGAATTTTCTTTTGTACATCGTGTTTATCTCACAATTAGCTGGAAATTCTTCTTACAGCGACATAATTTGACACTTTCACTCCTTCAAATGAAGTACCCTCTTCACAATTTGCCTCAGTAGCTACAAGTATTCAAAGGAGTTCAATTGAAATAAAGAAGCTTAAATAAAGCTTTGAAGGGATTTAAGAATCACAGACTCTGATTTCAAATATCTAAATTTGGCTACTTGTGACTGTAGAGTGAAAATAATTGGTGTCAGACTGTCTGTCAAACAGTCGTGCCTTACATTTAAATAAACTAACTTTCTCCCAAAAAAAATCGTAAAAGCACTAGGAATATTTAAAATATTGAAACACTAAGATAACTACCTACCTACTCTTATTTTTAAAAAATGTGTATACTCTCGAAGTTATATTTGAATAGGTTAATAAAACTAAATAAAATAACCCGTAACTACGGGGGAACTGTCTCCAACAAACACTGCATTTCTATTCAGTTTAGCTCTATCCAAAACCGAGAGAGGCAATCGAACGTCGTCTAATAGCACGGCACAATTGAAATAGCTCTGCGGAAAATCGAGCTATAAGTATGCATGACGTCGCCACCCGCGGCCGATGCAGAGATGTCTAGAGAACAGACTCAATACCATTAGTATCGCACTTAGCTTCATTCCTAATACGGCTGTGTATTCTCAACGTGAGCCAGACTATCACTGTATATGCTTCAACCTTATACGTTATTGAATGCCAGCTTTAATAACAGAAATAAATACATCACGATATCCAAGTAACATTGGGAAACATCAAAACAAATATCGAGGCAACTCGCCGTCAAAACATTTCAACGGAACGTTCTTCATTTTCTTTCATAAAAGAACCCCTTTATCATCCTGCGGGGAGAAAATAGAAATCGTTGACGCAGACAATGGGTCTACCAGGCGAGCAGAAGTTCTGTAGCGATCTCACACAAGTGTTCGCTATGACCACTACCGTCGGTTTACGATTATTTGAGTGGGCCGAGGCCCTAACGTCCTAATTTATAACGTTAATACAGCAGAGATGATTGCGAGACAGTCTGTGGTCCCTTCTAGATTGCTGCCATCCTAGTATATTGCCATGACAACGCACTCGCCCGTTTCACTAAAGCTAAGTAGCAATGTAGGGAGCATAATGGGCACACATGAGAAACGAAAGGGATTCGTTTTTAATATGGCTGGAAGGAAATGTTTCGAAATGCACACGAGTACAAACAATGAGTTTCTCTCTGCTGCTCGCTTTTCTTTAACAAAACTTATTAAAATTGTTTCTGAACGGGAAACGGTTTTGTTTTTGTTGCCTTCATTATGCATTCTTTAATAAATTGTATAAATTGCACTTTGTATGCGACAGTGCAACAAAGCCAGCGACTAATAACAAGAAAAAGTGGGGCTTGTGAAGTGCGATTTTAATTTAATTAGTACAATCCAAATACGCAGTAAAACCAAAAATAAATTGGTATATCACTATTTTGTTTCCAAATATACCAACATGATCATCTACCAACAACCACCCAGATCTGGACACCTCCTCGACCTTCCTCATGCAACGTACGTAAGTACCCATCTTATGTTGTTAAATGCAAGTAACAAAACATGCGCTTAGAGACTCGTACCCGTAAGTGCAAAAAGATCACAGAATATACAATAAGGGAGGATGACTGGTAGAAGTGTCAGGTGCTTGTCTCGCATCGTCTGTGAACCATTGTTCGCTACTTAAACTCTCGCAAATAAAGAATTGAAATACCTACGTTATTATTTACCGATGTCTGGCAAGTAACTAAGTATATTTGAAGTGCAACTTTTATTACTTATATCTGAAACGTTACTCAGAAATAAATATACTTACACTTACATACGAACAACTGACAAGTGTTCCAAGAAAGCCCCTAAGATTGTATTTTACTACATATCATACACAATAGAGGTATACAATACAATAAACTTTATTCACAGACAATTAATAACATATCAGTAAAAAGTTTCAGAAGTTTTATAGCTACAATACAGGATTAGCCGAATCAATAATTAATTTATCATTAAACTATTGTATTTTTATTAAGCATGAATTTAATGTAATCTTTGTTGGCGAATCATATAAATAAATAATTAACCAGTATTCTGAGCAATCCATTCGACGCTCGGAACTCAAGCAAAGTGTTAGAAGTCAGATCACATTAAAATGAGCAGCAATCATGTGGCCTCGGGAGGCAGCGCCGCATCGCTTATTTGATTGTTTGCAGCCAGTAATGAACCTGACCACGGCACTGTCCGCGGCACTCTCCGCATAACTATGCGGCAGGGCTGCAGCGCTGCATACATGCTATTTTACACGACTTGAGCTACTGTGAAACAAATGAACTAAGTACGTAGAAGAAAATAACTAGTTTGCGCGGAAACACTTTTGAAGAAACATGCTAAAGTTGTATGTTTGCTACTCGGTCTTTCTTCTTAAATCGGAATATTTTAAATGAAATATTGAAGGTAGTATGCATTCTAACATATTTCTACTTAGAGATGTGCCATTTTAACCGACACTGATAACTAAAATAATGTTTACCTCTATCATATTGCAGTAAAACGTTTTAAATAACCGTCTAACGAACAACAGCACAGCCCTAGCTGAGAAGACGTTCGAATGTACTCGGAGGCAACAAACGGCGAAATGCCTGGAATAACTTAAATAATGCGTCTGAAATCTTGTCTAACTGCTCGACATACCGAACGCTCAAGTTGGAACCCTTTCACAGTCGCTGCGGCTCTGTGTACAGCACAATCAACTGATAGACGAGCATGGTGTTTAGAATGCCAAGGTGTCAAATGCAATGGACTGAAACTAACCGCAGTTGTGTGAGTTTCTCAACTTGCAACATTGCGATCGAGTCTGAGTTAAATCAGTTGGTTGCTTGTCATGTTATTTAGATTTATAAATGACTACTACTTAGGTATAAGATGACTTTTTCATTTATAAACTATGTATAATATTGTTATTATACACTTTTATGCGATAAATATAGTAAACACAACCGGACTTTTAATTTCAAGTTTCTTTTCTTATGTCTACTTTCTTAGTAAATTTTATATTCTGCATCCTTTACTTGTTTTGGATCATACTCCAGCGAACCTCATTTCCTTGGTTTCATTTCAAGCTTAACTCCACTTACCTTTTCTCAGTGCGGGGCAGGATGTGCTACCATTTCAACGATCGAGTATCCTCAGTAGCAGATCTCTCGCTGGAAATTAGCGTAGTAAATGTACCCAAGTTTTATAAGCTGTAGATGCTCCATCGGAGGTACCTGAACTATGAAAAGCGCAATTATTAATGCACTTCAAAACAAAAACCTCTTACGGAGAAAATACTCTCCGTACTAGATATTATTTTCAGGAAAAATGGAAGTACTGAAAATGCTTTCTTTACAGCCTCAAAGTGAGCTGCTTTATTATTGTTATGTCGTTTTCGCCGTAGTATTTTCGTCCATAAAATAAAGAAAAGCTCAGGGTTTGCGGTGTATGAAATAAAAAAGTCCATTCGGCTTGAGTTATTCCGACGGCAGATAATTTCTTACGAGTGTGTGTTTTGTTTATGCTAGTGTGAACGCAAGTGCCATTGGGGGTCAAATCTAGCTTACGAAAAAGAAAAGGAAAATCTTTCCGTTCACGACAGCTCTAGATTGACTGTCTGACCGTGGTGTTCGATCGGATTTATTATTGAGACCATTATAGGTGTAACTTTTTCACTACCTACAGGAATGAAAAAAATCAAAGTATCTTTACAAGATAATTTATCTGCAGCTAATTTACATTTGTGCTTTGTGCGCAAACCACGTATCTCATCAAAGCTTTGAATTACAGAGACGTACTACCGTAGTTACTCTGCTGAGTAGGAAAAGGTCCGTAGGTAGCTATAGCCCTAAAGAGTGGCCCTTATTACCTACTGGTATTGTGTTAATCTTTCAGACGCATTCAGTACGGAAGTAACGGGGCCAATTTTCATAAAGGAAGCGAGCAAAGATATCGATTTCTTTTCACAGTTATTTGTTTAAATTAAAATTATATACTCTTGTATATGTATAGTAAATTATGAAGATGCTGAAAATATTATTTATAAGCTGAATGACGGTGGTTACTTATAAAATACTCTGTTGAGTACCTAAGTATAACTATGCCGAAATAGCCATGATAGATATTATGATAAAAGCACAATTTACTTCGTAAATGTAATAAAGTGGACGTTATATTTAGGACCTACAAAAACCTAGTAATACCTATTACTATTTAATTTTTTATTGAAACACAATGGAAAGTCCAGTCAGGAAAAGCCCTGCCTTGAAATATGAAGACCACTCCGTTGGAGGCTGCATTATTTCTGCTGAATTTCAGACAAACCCCAACCTCTATTAGTAGCCTTTTAAAACATCCAGTTTGAAACAAGGCAAAATATTATTTAACCTCTTAAAAAGACTTAAAGTTTGCTTAAAAGCTTTTTATTATAAGACAGCTTTCGATAATAAAATAAAACAAAGCTTTCGTCTGTAACATGGAAAAATAAACTACAATTCTGTTTAACAATTTCAGTTTTCGTGTCAAGAAAAATGAAACCTTTGTTATGGTTTGTAAAACAAAATGAAGTCTAATTGGCGCAAGTTTCGGTTGCAAAGTGGTTGGAAACGGTTGATACGAATCGCACCCAAATTTGTTTCCAAGAAAGTTTATTGTTATGACCACTTACTACTATTATTAATAAAGTGAATAATTGGATAACGTTTACTGACCATCGCTGCTCACGAATGTAGCAGGAAAGTACCTAGAATTCGTTGAAAAGGATTATGCACCTATGTATCTTATATGATTGTATTGTCCGTGATAATCCACAAATATTATAACGAATTAAATAATTAAAAAGCCATAAGATGATAGAAGGAGTAGCCTTATTTAAGAGATTTCAGTTGACATTTTCACCAATTTCAGTGTTAAATTATAAATTTCAAAAGATGGACAGATTTTTCCATCTACTATTTATTCCTAAGGCAACCAAAATAATGTATTGTCGGCCACATACGCTTCAGGAACAAGTCTATTTGGGAATGGCGGGCGAATGTTTTTGTTATTTTTATAAATTTTACGTATATCGATCGCACAAGCAGACTCTCTGTTTTCACTTATTCATAGCCGCTCAAATGGTTTCTCTCCTCTTATATTACGTCTTTTATTCTCAACAGAAATACTGTGTACAGTAAATATAGCGAATAAAGAAAATAATTATAGCTCCATTTGCAGGTATCAAGGGAGTTTTGCCTGAATTTTATTTTCAGTTCTCCTGCGTTTACAGTTCAATTAGCTTTTGAGAGGTTTCGCGTAAGAGTATTTGTAGTTATTTTTTTAAACGGAATATTTTACATTCAGTGATGAAATGTATAGATATTTAATTAAGTAAATATAAACAAATTGGTCATGGATGTTTATGATATTATTTATATTACTATACTTAAGTAACTTTTTATTTGTGATTAATAAAGTTACGGATTATGTATTTTGTTTTGTTTTGGATACGTTTCTACGAAACCGGACAGATCAGTATAAAACCTACCTATGTCTTATATTGTATACCTACTTACAATATACTTCGCCTTCTCCCCAACACAAGTTACAATCACAACGGATGGAACAAAGCGCTGACAAGCTACAGGGTGCTCTCGCACAATCTACGGGATGCTCCACACTTGTTGAGCATTACAAAGCTTTGTCTTTGTTACGCGCCATGCTGCTTGTGACCGGTAAATGTTGGGAAAACATCAACATGTGAACTGTGCAAGTTAAAGTTTAGATTCAATACTTCAATAACAATGCTTTCGATATTGGAATTTGGACATTATTATGTTACGATTCATTTATATCTTCTAAAGCATTATCATTATCATCAATATTTGATATCCCAATAAATACTTACTAGTTATGGCACTTATTGGTAATGGAATCTATATCATGAACTCTAGCAGACACCTTCACCCGTAATGGCCCCGACACCTTTACCCGAAACACATTAAACGTCAACTCCTCGTTTTTTATGTCTGCCTAGTACCCACTCGCTGCACAATTTACACTAATGACGCCAGGCAGCGTTCTAAGTAGGCAACTTGATCGTGCTAACTGCATTTAATATAAGAAAGCTCCCAATTTCGGCGGTTTCTAGAATTTAATTTACAGCGTACAATTTGAAATTTTCGTGGAAAATTGTCGGTCTGTGGAATTAGCTGCACGAAAAATTCATCGTGTTTGGGGGATTGGAAAAAGGGTGAAAGTGGAAAGTGTCACGAACGACATTTGGCATTCAGCCACGGTGCTATTGATGCGGCAGACGGCTGCTGCTTACTTATTCATAAACATTCAAAAACTTGTCAGTGATGCTGGCTGGTGCTCGTGAGCCGCGCTGTGGCCAGGGATGGGAGATTCTGCTATCATTTAAACGATGCTTTTATCGCAGTAACTGCCGGACTCAAACTAAGTAAAGCTGTGAGGTATTTCTTGCTCTCATTGGCTGAATTGTCATTTAGCCGATCTCAAGTTCATGCTGAGGTGGATTTATTCTAAAGCGAAACTTTTGGCCTAAGCGACTAAGTAGAAAAGAAAGTACCATTGAAGTATCTGATGAAGTTACTTTAGTTCAGAATCTTTTGAAAGGAGAGGCATTCACCTGCGTATTCGGTACAAACACACTTTTTCGCACAACAAATAAGTGTTTCATACTAAGCTTATTCACAAAAGTGCCTAATATTTCCCTTACCTCATCACTAGCAGCGCGTACTCGTATACAGTATACACGTATTGCACAGTATCAGCCGCCCTGTTTATTTTATTCCGCAAACATTAGAGTGCAGATTCTGATGCAGCTGATGCGAATGCACCTAGTCTGTGGGTGCGCGGTGCATGCTGGTAGACGGCTCTACAGTTAGCGAATTATTGAGAAGACAGCTGCCTGTTTGCTGCTGAAAAAGAGGGGTATTAGCCGTATTAGTACGACGAGTACTTATATCTTTCTCAATGTCTGTTTTTAGGTGTGTTACCATCATATTTTGCCAGCTTTCGGTAGTGACTATTGCTACCAGCAAAATTTTATACAAGAGCTTAGCACCAGAAGTCAGGACCTTGGCTAATTGATAACACAAGTTAGACTTTGCTTACTCCGGAACTGAACGTTTACTGCCATCTCTACAGCTATACACATTGTATATGGTTACAATATCATACATTCCTCATATTTATGTTCACTTTCCTGCAGCTCTGTTACAAAGTGGTTTCAGTGTCGGCTACAAAGTGCAAACATTATAACCTGCAAACAATACGTTTACTTTCGTTGGCCGAGCGTACAGCTAATGACTGTTCGTGACTCAGGGCTACGATTCTACTCACTGAATGCCGGCAGTGGCGTAGGGTCTCGAGGGTAAAGCCAATAAGTTTTCTCGTTGTCCAATACTAACGAAAAAGAAATAATAGTTTCAGTCTGATTAATGTATGTAGACTTAAGTACTAATATTAATTACAAAGCATTGAGAGAAATCCTGTCTACAAAATTAATAAGTACACTATTGTCGCTCCGATGCGATGTAACATCAATGTAGGGTTATAATAATGTGTCAGCATTTAAATCTGTTCTGACCATAAAAGGTCACAATTTCTTAGCGGAATCGGTTCTTATCGAAAGGAAAGTTTTATGGCCTCGCGTCGCAGCCAGGGCGTGAGGACTAGTAACTGGTACATGGCTCTGCTGCTAAATCTCAGTTGCTACTTTTATGTGTTTGAGAGTGTGTGAATTGCCCTTTAACGAAAGGCTGCTACTGTTTAAATCTACTTAAATAGTAGGAGCCTATAAATATTGGTAATAACTAGATGGAATTGTTGCTTAAAAAACTTATAGGTAATACCGTACCTTGTTCCAATGTTTTCTTTAGTTATACTTAAAGGTGCCTAGTTTGTAAAAATGGAATCTCGACTCAAATCCAAACTTCAATCGCGTCAACTTCCCACAATCATAAATCCCTACATACCAGGAGCCCAAACAATCCGTGCAGTAACTAAATCATTTTTCGGCGAGCAGCTACCAAAATAAGCGGGTATCGTTGTTGGACGGGTCATTGTTTCGTCACGTTTCCGAGATCCGGCGGCGGCGTATCGCGCTGTCACATATCGGTTGGGCGCCGATGTGCACGGAAATTGAGCGCCGCCGTCGACGCCGCTGGGCCGCGGCTACCAGGACCGCAGGGGTGGACAGAGCTGGTTTAGATCAAATTACTATCACGGTGAAATGTATGGTTGGTTTAGGTAAAATACTCACAACTTATAAAGGCCTATGTGTTTGTTAATAAATAAATGAGAACGAGTAAAACAGAGCTGCTACGTTCGCAATAAATAAAATTTAAAATGTATGTGGCAATGCCTGTAAACTTTATATAATAATATGTTCCGACTTCCACTAAACAGTAACAACCAAGTTTTATGAGACCGATTTATAGCAAGCAAGTTAACAGTCATCTTTTGTAATGCCTCCATTAGCATAGTCTTTAAACCTCTTTTATTATCTGCTTAACTTTTATTTGCGAGCATTTCTTCGTCCACGTCATCAACTCATCGAACTACACGAGTTAATCAATATTCCTCCATAGAGTTAATGCTTTTCAGAATCGGCCATTTGTTTTAAAGGGCCAAATGCTACGGTCCAGTGTAAACAGTGCTGGTGGTTTTGTGTCGCCCGAACGCTCATGCGTTGTGTTGTGTGCACCGGCCTAGACCTGCCTGAAACTACACGATACTGAAACTGTGTAACTGAAAACTGATAACCGTCCCCAAATATTCCCTTCTTTCAAATCACTACTGTTTTGTAAGGAAACAAAATCGTTTTCCGTCATACCGACGACGTGAAACTACGACTATACCACAGATTAATTGTTACAACTATAGTCGCTTCATTATGTACCTATATATTGCTTATAATGTATGTTTAAAGCTTAGTAACGTAATATTAAATGTAAGTACCTAAACAACATTATAATGTACACACTTCTTTTCAATCTTGAATCTAATCTTTTCTCAATCCTTCCATATTAAGCCAGTCTAGAGAATTTCCACATACAATAAAACTTTAATATGGCATTGAAAATGCAACAATGTTATACCGAAAAAGTATTCTATCTGAAATGCGAAGAAATTGTAAAATGCTACGACAGTAAAAATCTAATTTCCAAGTCTTTTAATGGATTGAGACGTCTGAGACCTTAGAAGGAAATTTAATATTTTGTTCTCTGATCACTGAGGTAAAAGCCGTCAAGACTGTTTGTGTCTGACGAAAACTGTTCTGTTTATTATTAAGTAGGGATATTTCCATATAGTATGTATTTGCCTGTATAAGTATTTGATTGTCCTTCCCGGAAATAGTATTTCCATCGTCATCGTTACTCGCTTTTCTTTAGCATTTATTTTAAACTACTTGTTAGTAAATAGGTATGTAGACGACCAGAGTTTTCGTCTTCTTTCCTGGTACACAACCTGGACATTCATCACATTTTAGGTTAATAAGTACCTACTGTTTTCATTCATACAAAGCAGTGCCCCTCGCGGCAACTACGCCGAAACAACTACAGAATCATGCTTTTGACAGATGAAAACACAAACATTTTATCAAAAACCCGTCTCTAAGCTGTCAGGTTCGATTCACCTGTTGTAAAAAGGAACGCTGAAGTTAAAAAGAATCTTCGAGCGAGTATGATTGTCGTGGGACAGAGCTGTGCAGTCACGAAGCCGTGTCTAGACAACCAAGCCTTGTTCTTAGCCTTTATTGTTTCTTATGAATTGACATTTTAAATTGGTTAAATAAGAATTCGAATGAGAAGCCTTGTCTTTGAACCCCTATAGTAAGTGTTAAAGGCCGATGTAGAGGACCAAGATAGAAACAAAAATTGCTCTTTTACAATAAATTATGAATTCACACAAGCCTCCATAGACAACTAAAACAGACTATTAAAAAAAAGTATTTTTAGTACCTATGGTGTACTGCAACAGCCATCCACCAACAGTTACATTTTACATTGAAGGCTATGTGACTTTTTACCAGTAAAATATTCAGCTTATGTAGGTATGTAGAGGTAAGATAGCACGCAATCCGACACGACGCGAAAGAGGCTGAAAGTTTCAGCAATGGCTGATATTGTGTTTGAGTAGCGCGGTGCAGCGAGCCATTGTCCGCCTCGATTGTTGAGTGGTACAAATTGTAAACTCAAGCGGACTTTGCCACTCCTTATTATATATGGACTAGGTTTTAACTCGAGCTTCGCTAGGCCTTATTTTTTTTTCTGCAGCTAGGCTGGCCGAGTTGAAAGTAAAGAGTAATTTAAGTAGATGTACAATATACGAAGGTAGGTATCCCTCCGGAAAATATTGACAAACAGTTGTAATTGTCCGCTGAAAACTAGCGCTATGTATAGTGGGAATCAATCATTTGTTTACATAATTGTTATATGCAAGTATTTTATAGCTACTAAATGATGATGATGATGATGATGATGTCCTCCACGACGTGTCCGTCTACGGCGACACCTTATTGTCAGTTCCTGGCATGTGCTCGTATGTGGCTTGCGAAGCCGAACTTGGTCTTGAGCTATTAAATAGGTAGGTACTTATTAAGTATTTTTTCTTTTTTTTGTGTTTGGTATTTGAAAGCCTACTTAAACCAGGAACTTTGTCTCCTCCCAAAATTGAATAGTTCGCCTTTTCACATAGTTTGCACCGTCTCCTAATACCTCCCCGACGCGACGGCGAGCTCGCTTCACATATTACGCAAATATAAGTCCGTAACTCGAGTGTTTGCACAGCTCTTATGATGTGGCGACTCTTATACAAAATATTAAAAATTACTTTGGCTAGACTTGGCTAGATTAGGAAGCTGAATTGAATGATGGTGTTTATAAATGAACTATAGCTTTCCGCTAGCATCGCTCCGCTTTAAAAAGCCATGTACCGTCCTATTATTCTCAAGAGTTACTCACTTATCATAATAAGTATTTAATTCCGAACCATATTGTGGTGTCGTAACAAATTAATACCTACTTCACTAAATAAACTATCTATATTCAGTATAGTTTCAAAATAATTGCATTGAAAAAGAATGTTAAAAAAACTAAACTGTTAAAAAATCAAAAATATTTCATAAACTTACCCTAAGGGCGTATCATAAATTCATAATGCAAAAACCATGTAACCAATTTCCTTTAAATCACCACTAAAGAGCCTACATTTCCTAACTACTCAACATGTTATTCCTCCCATGTTGCAGGCAAACGTTTTCTATGTTGCAGGCAAAACGCCTACATGCTGTAATTTAACTAAAGTACTCGATGGCGAGAGTAATGTGTCGATTACACCTAACGAGTACAGAGGCGAGTCAGTGTCCTCGGCCGTGCACTCGGTCACTTGCTACCTTGCTAGCCGTTCATTGGTCGATGATCGGCCGAGGATACTGTTTCACCACTGTACTCGTTAGGTGTAAGCGAACCATTATATACAGTGCGTTCGGCACATGAACTGATTCTTATTTCGTTCATAAACTTTAAAAAATAAAATGAATTTTACTATATAAAAATAATTTGTCACTTTGTTTCCGATATAATAAAATATATACGGTTGCCTGTAAGAGATCGCTCTTTTTTGTAAGTAAGTACCTATGTCTGATTTATGTGGTGTTCAATAAAGAAATATTCTATTCTATTCTATATAACTGTCAAATTAATTGCTGATACAAAAAATATTACCAAGTACTTGCTGAGCAGCATTTAGGAATAGTGTTGTCCATATTTAAATATTAAACAATCCGTATTGATTTACACGAGGATAAACAAAACACGGCGGCACCGCTTAGCGAGCGACTAAAAGCTACTTTATTTTTTAAACTTTCCTGCAAGGAGGTAAGTATTTAAAAAGGTGGAATATTTCCTGCTGACAGCGCCACCTGGGGCCGGCGCCTGCAAGTGACGTGGAAGGGCTAAAAAAATATGCCTAATTTAGACGACAGGGCAAGACTTCATTAGTTATTCAAGCCGGGCCGGAATGCTCCTTTTTTAAAGGGTTATTGATTAATTTGCGAGAAAAATTGCATTTTTGGACTAAAGCCGCTATATAAATTATCTAGATAGGTATGATTATATTTCTTATTTGGAACTTAAATATAATATTTCCTTAAAAAACTGCAACAAAAACATAAATCCGACATCCCAATTAACGCACTTAATGAGTCTTCGAGAATTCTTTAAGAAAAGTATCGAATAAATTTTTAACAAAGCCTGAGTTTTCTTTTGTGGCACATAACAATGAAATGGTTCAGAAATCCGGCGTCCCGCTTTGAGCTTCGGGGAAAAATAATGATTTATTTATGTCAATGGGCTATATCTTCAGTGCAGTGTTTTCCTTCGAAAATTGGTTATTGTTCGCTGTCGAAACTTCTTTTATTACGTTACATTGTTAGTAAAACGAGAAGGTGGGTCTTTTTTCAATTACTCCCCTTCGTCAAGTAATAAAGGGACTTTACAGGCTAATCTGTATTTTTTATGAAAACATTTCCTGTCAAAAATTTACCGCTTTTGTTTTGTTTGCAATAAAGTTTCGCATTAAGGTGTAACGGTTTCATGAGACGTGTTTTCTTAATACAAAGACATATTCTCGCGTCTAGACTGCTCCATGTATGGAATGGCGAATTGTACACCCGCTAATAAACCTTAACTGTGGCGCATAAAACTAATAGCGAAACGTCACTACATCGTAAACCGTGGTATTAACTAAGAGAGCCTGAGTGCGCGGCGCCTCCGCTGAATACAGTATGAGGCTGGCATCACGGCATGCTTTATAGACAAAACTAGAACTACATACTGGTACCAGGTGCTTCTGGTCTTTCTTTACCATTTTGCCCGGAAACTTAGCATGCATGATGTAGCAACATTAATCACAAATCTTCGAAGATGCACTGAGGGGCTAGTGGGAGAATTCGCTCACCGTTCTAGCAGTGGAAACTAACATGAAGTGGTGACTCTATGGCCTCATACAAATTTACGTTTACTTTTACTTTACCTGCTCGGACGGTGCAAAAACTCACACACCGCATGCTGTCTAGTAACCTAACTCGCAACACGCAGACGAGCGGCCCTTTTTAAGAATAGAATAGAATAGAAAAACATTATTCGACACAAAAACAACAACATGAACAGTAAAACAGGTGACAAAAATACCTAATTACTAGAAAAATAAATATTAATAAATTGGTAGGTAAGGTACACTAGGTGCTAGTTGCTCGTAAAAGTTCGTTTTTCGTAAAAGCAAAAGCAAAACAGTATGATAATAGAAGGTGAAATGTTAGCTAAAAGTGAATTTATTTAATAGAATAATAATTTATACAGGTCACTAAAAACTAATCACATTAAAATTAATCACATTAGCTGATGAAGAATATTTAACAGATAAAGATATTCATAGAGCTCAAATAACCTAAAATAGATGCTGATGATGGGCCGGTCATACAAAGAACCGATGCTGAGGATGTGTTGATATGTGTCTCGAGTGGAAACCACGATCAAGCGTAGCGTGGGACGCTCTCTAGCCCTCTAGAGCTGATGATGATGATGATGATAATTATACGCAGAAGCTCTATTGATTTAGAAATTTTTAGCTCATTTTTCGCCTGCAACTGATACGATCCAAATTTTTTTTCTGAATTTAAATTCAAAATTATGTATTTGTTTAACACAGGTAAATGGTAAGATGGTAAATTTTGACAAAGTTCCTCTATGCTATGCCGTACAAATATTTTCCTGAGGGTTTATTTATTTACATGATTTGGTAGACCGTAAAACAATATCTGTGGTGAGTTTGCTGTGAACGATTTGGTAATTTTTTTAAGTATTCTTTTGGTTGTAAGCCTAAGGTAGGTGTTAGTACCATACACCCCGATAGTACACTTGTCCAAAATTAATAATGCACATGCAGATCTTCACACCCAAATCATTAAATCGTAAGAGCCTTAAAAAACACTTGCATTTTGCACCTTGTTCGAAAGAAATTGGAGTCAATATCATGTGTCACATAATCGAAAACAACCGATCTGTCAAAGATTTCTATGCGCATTATCAATTTTGGAGCACTGTACGTACATTACACCATACCTCAATCCGTTCGGTGTTTAGTTCTATATAATAAGAGTCCTACATTATTTAAGAATAAAATCCATCTGGTAAATTACCTCGAGGTAAATAAAACACACGCGAATTACAACTGTTCAAGAGTACTAACCGTATATTTTATCTCCAGTCATCCAATGTATCACCCTTACTATAATTTCGTGCAACCAAACTTTCATTTTTTTTCCTTTTTCTTTTTTTTTCTTTGCGATGTTTCATTAGACAGTTTTCACGGATCGTTGGCGTTGTCCGAAGAGAAATGTTTATTTCTGTACTCAAATGTTTTATTGTATCGCATGAAAAATATTAATTTCATCTCCGGCTATCGTGTCTGAGTTATGATTCGCCAATTACAGGACCTACCTTTTTTCGGTAAGTAAATTATTTACACTGGATGAAATGCATTGTGGTATCAGAGTTTTCTTATTTATTTTACTGTATAGGTGCATTCATTATTTTGGGAACGTTAAAAAGTGTTACAGTCACTATTCAGCGTGTTTTGAAACTTGTAACGTGTAAATGTACATGACTACAATTTACTTTATCTGCCTGTCATACTTATAGAATGTTAATAAATAAAGATGAACAAGCTCTAATTTGATTGATAAATTGATATTTATAGCAATCATTTGCAAGTTACTTACTTATATTTTATTATTTATATGAATTAATAGTAATACACTAACGAGCAATGAAAAAGTTCCAGTGACAATAGCTCGTCGGCAATATTAAAATACATTTAACAGCGCATCAAAATATTATTATAACCAACTAAAAACGTACATTTTGATCAAATTCTAAATTAAATGTTTAAAAAAATTGGGGTAATTTGGTGTTGACTTTTTGCTACTTGGACTTATTTATTGCTCGTGATTGTAGTAGGTATTACCCTGTTCAGTAAGGATCCTAGCAGGGTGTTCTTCAATAAAAGTGGACTGTATTCTTCAGGTAGCGGTTTATTTAAAGAGCAAATAACGAAGATGCGGAATGATGTCTGTTTCACTGTGTGTAGTTTAGCGAGTAATGGCGGCGGCCGGTGACCCCCGCCACCCGGCGCGCCGCGCCGGCGCAGGCCCCTCGCCCGCGCATGCGCAGACAGGCTCCCGGCGTTGAAGTGAGCTTCAAAGATTGTCTTCCAAGGGCAGGAGGCAGATGTTATTCCAACCTCTTCTTATGGTTCCCTTTTTGGTCTTAATTTCAGCCACTCGGTTGATACCGTCGACTCCGGGGTAGACCTTGAGTATTCTTCCAAGAGACCAGAGCAATGGTGGTGACATCTTGTCTTTGATCAGGACGAGCGAGTTCTCCTTTAGGTCATTGCTGCCGGAATGCCACTTGGTTTTCTGTTGGAGTGTAGAAATGTAATCATTAGTAAATCTCGTCCAGAAATGTTGTTTAATCAACTCCACTCGCTTGTGTCTCTGGAGCAGGCTTAGGTTGGTGGTTTCGGCTATCTGCTGACACGGTATAGACGTGAGAGTTCGTCCTATCAAGAAGTGAGCGGGAGTTAGGGCGCAAAAGTCTTGGGGATCAGTGGAAATTGGAGTTATGGGACGAGAATTTAATATAGCTTCTATTTGAGTGAGGCAAGTGGACATTTCTTCGTAAGTGAAATGGGTAAGATTAAGAATTCTTTTTAAATGGTATTTGGTAGAGCGGACAGCGGCGTCTGCTATACCGTTCATATGGGGAGAGTAGGGAGGAGTGAAAATAAATTTTATACCTTCATCGGCCAACTCAGTACCTATGGAGGATTCAGTGACCAGCTTATGCAGCTCGTTACAAGCCCCGACGAACGTTGTTGCATTATCTGATGTGATAGACCGGCATTTACCGCGACGGCTAAAAAAGCGTAATAATGCTGCTCTGTAAGCTTCCTTAGTCAGATCTGTAACAAGCTCCAAATGAACTGCCTTAACTGCTAAACAAACAAAAATGCATATGTAGGACTTGATCAGCTTACAACCTCGACCCTTTTTATCAGCTATCAGAACTGGTCCTGCGTAGTCCACAGAGCAATTAAGGAATGGATATTCGAGTTCAGTTCTAGATTCAGGTAATTGACCCATCATGGGTTGAACACTCTTACGTTTGTTCCTAAAGCAGGTAACGCACTTACTCGCGGTAGATCTTGCGAGATTCCTGCCCCCTAGTGGCCAGTATGTTTGGCGAATGCTAGCAAGTAAAGAAAGTGGACCTACATGCAAAAGCTTTGTATGTTGTGTTCGAAATATGAGTTTTGTAAAGTAATGTTTACTACAAAGTAAAATGGGGTGCTTTTGATCATAACTGTATGGTGAATTAGTTAATCGACCTCCAATTCTAATGATATTATTTGCATCAAGGAATGGAGATAATGATAATAGTCTATTTTTAAACGGTAAGACTTTACCTGCCATTAACAGAGCTTGTTCCTCAGGAAACATTTCTGATTGGCTTTGTTTAATAATAATATTTAATGAGGATTGGATTTCCTCTTGCGTTAAATTGCCAATGACTCGATCTTGTGTGTTTTTTAATTTACAATTAGATATAAATCTACTAACGTAAGCCAAAATGTGTACTGAACGTGTAAGATTAGAGTGTTTGTGAATGCTTTTGGAAATGCAATTTTCAGTAGAATCTTGTTCTGCAATTTGTGAAATATGATGACATACTACCTCCGGCAGATCTCGTTTCTCATTAGAGATTGGCATTTTAGGCCATAAACTTTCATCTTTTTGTAGAAATGATGGACCGGACCACCACAGCGCCGAAGAGCTGATAAGATCAGCCTTCACCCCTCGCGAAACGAGATCTGCAGGATTTTGGAGTGACGGCACATAGCTCCACGGGCAACCAGCGGTGGATTCATTGATCTCGTTCACACGATTGCGAACGAAAGGTTTGAGTCGATGAGCGGGCATAGCGAGCCAACATAAAACAATAGTTGAATCGCACCAATATCTGCAATCAACCGGTATGGTTATAGAGTTTAATATTTTAGTACACAGTCTTGCACCTAAAAGAGCCCCACTTAATTCTAATCGAGGTATAGTTGACGGTTTTATTGGGGCGACTCTATTTTTTGACGTTATAAGTTGAACATGGATAGAGCCATCTTGTCCGATAGATCGAGCATAGGCACAGGCACCGTAGGCCTTTTCAGAGGCATCTGAAAAAATGTGTAGTTCGACTTTCTTATAATTTACGCTTAAAAACCACCTAGGTATTTTAATTTGATTTAAATTACATATTTCACTGTAAAACTGCATCCAGAGTGATTTTATATTGTTTGGAACGTCTGTGTCCCAATTTAGTCTTGCCTTCCACAAACATTGTATTAATAATTTAGCTTCTACTATTGCTGGGGTCACTAGGCCCAGTGGATCAAAGATTTGACTTATAGCTGAAAGGATATTACGTTTTGTAACCTTTTCTTTGTTTTCGATGTTAATTGTAAAAGCTAGGACATCTGAATCGCAAATCCAATGCAGACCCAGCGTCCTTGAAGGCTCGTTGTTGATTTTTGATTCAGAAAGGTGCAGCATATTATTGTGATCTACGTTATTATTAGTTACTGCTTGCAAAATTTCTAAATTATTCGATTGAAATTTTCTAAGATTAAATTTAGCCGATGATAGAATCGAAATAACTTCTTGGGATTGTTTAATTACGTCTTCTATAGTTGCTCCACCACTTAAATAATCATCAACATAAAAATCTCGCAAAATTGAATTCTTTACTGTGATGTTAGATGCATTCGATGCTAATGTAGAGAGACATTTAGTAGCTAGGTAGGGAGCAGAAGCAGTACCGTACGTGACACTATTTAGAGTGTATATCTGTATCGGTTGAGACGTATCTGATCTAAATAATATTTGTTGTAGAGATCTTTGATTAGAATTTATCTCAATGGCTCTATACATTTTTTCAATGTCTCCAGATATGACAAAACGATGCTGACGGAAACGAATTAGTATGGATAGAAGATCATCTTGAACTGTAGGGCCAACCATTTGGATATCATTCAAAGATAATCCGGATGTAGTGGCGGCTGATGCATAAAAAACTGTGCGTAATTTTGTCGTGGTGCTTGATTCCCTTATTATTCCGTGATGTGGTAAATAATAATTGACATTGCCTTGGTTGGATGATACTTTAGTTGTATTTTTAGTCATATGACCTAATTTTTCATATTCATCTATGAACTCTATGTATCTTTGTTTGTATATTGGATCTCGTTGAAATCGACGTTCCAGAGAACTAAATCTAGATTTTGCCATGAAGTATGAATCACCTAATTTATTGGGATCTTCTTTTAGAGGCATTGAAACTACGAAACGGCCTTCTTCGTTACGATAAGTAGTGGACAGAAAATGATCTTCGCAGGCACGTTCCTCTGTAGTAAGAGAATGTTTGGGAGAAATGGAATCTAATTCCCAAAATTTTGTAAGTGCATCATCGTTATTATTTACGAAATTACATTGATGTGAGTTAGACGTGGCTCGTGAAACGTAACCTGAAACTAACCAACCAAACTTAGTTTCATACAATAGTGGTTGGCGTTTCCCTAGATTGATTGAATTGTTGCAAATGACGTTCCAGAATATCTCTGCACCTACTAATATGTCTATTGCGGACGGAATGTTGAAAGTTGGGTCAGCAAGCTGAATGCCCGTTGGTATGGGAATAGAGTCCACATTTATGAGAACAGACGGCAACGCCTTAGTAATTTGAGGTATGACTAGACACTCTAATTCAACCTGATAGTCACTATAAGACGAATAGATAGCTAATTTGCAAGACTGTGAACTTTTACAGGATTGGTTGCAGATACCTGACACCGTGGAGTGCGTGGCCCGACTCGACAACCCCAGCTTGCTGCAGAGGTCTTGAGAAATGAAGTTGGCCGTACTGCCGTTGTCCAATAGGAGCCTGGCGTCGTGTTGGTTGCCCTTCTTGTCTAGAACTTTCACCAGCGCTGTGGATAGGAGAATTTGAGGCGAAGTAGTTGGCTGACTGGTGTTTGAAGGTAGGGCTACTTCAGTTGTAGTTGTGTGTTGTTGTGTTTGAGAAGTGTTGGCATGTAAAGCTAAAGGTACACTCTCGGGTAATGATGTTGTGGGAGTAGGTATGGTTAAATCTTGTTTATTAAGATGTAACAACGTATTATGTTTATATTTACAATAGCGACAGTGTGATAGGTTACATTTGATGTGTGAATGACCGGGACGTAAACAATTGAGACAGACTTTAAACTCTCTGGCTTTAGCAATGCGACTTTCAACGTTTAACTCTCGAAATTTTTCACAAGTGTATAACAAATGATCGCTTTTACACAAAGGACATTTAATTTTAAATGAGTTTGTGCTTTCTGAAGTACTATTGTGAGTTGCTAAAAATCCCCTTGGTTTAGAAACTTCAGCTTTGGGATTTTTTCCTTTAGCATCTTCCAGTGTTTCTAGTAGGTCCGCTCTGTTACCTAAAAAGGTGCAAAATTGGCTCAGAGTGGGTGGTTCTGACATGTTATTACGATGTTCTTCCCAGTACCTACTAGTAGTCCCGTCTAATTTGGTAGACATCATATAAATTATTAATGTGTCCCAGTGTTCAGTGGGCTGTTTGAGGTTAGTTAGTGCCCTAATATTTTTATTTGTTGTGTCTACTAAGTAGCGAATGCAGCGACTAGATTCTTTAGTTATAGTATCAACATTGAATAAGGCTTGGACGTGGTTGTTTACTAATAACCTAGTATTGTTATATCTCTCACATAGTAAATTCCATGCTGTTAAGTAGTTATCGCTAGTAAAATCTATATTTTTTACTACTATAGCCGCGCTCCCTTGCAATGAAGCGCGGAGATAATGAAATTTACTAATATTATCTATATTAACATTGGTGTGAATCATGGATGTGAACGTGTCCCGAAATTCCAACCAGTTCTGATAGTTGCCACCGAAAATTGGAATATTAATTTTTGGGAGATTAAAAGCTGTACAAGTCCCACCTGGATTCGAGCTTGTTGCAGATCCTGACTGGCCGTGGTTGATACTCGCGTCGTGGCTGGTAACGAGCTGACGGGCGGTGGAAACCAGTCGGTAATACTGGTCCTCGAAGAGCTGTCGGTCTGCGTACTGCTCCTCAGGAGGATCACACAGTTCCTCGAGCTCACCCTGTAATTGATCGAAATCCTGGTATAAATTTTCGATTTTGGATAATCGTAACTGAAGCTCGGAATAATGCTGGTCACTCAAGGCTCCATAAGACGAAGCGAGCGTTAGAAAAGTTTCAAATTGAGTAAGCTTACTTTTCATTGAAGCCTTATTTTTCTTTAACCTTTTCATTTTATCTTGTTCGGCCATTGTTATTTATTATTATGGACGATAAGAATGTGTGACAATCAGTAATAATGAATAGGTATTTAAGAAAATATTTTAGTAGTTAAGTTGGTATAATTATTCGAAATAACTGATAGTGGTAATCTATGCGAAAGGCAATAAATTCTTGGCACAAAAGAATAGGTATAAAACAGCTGATGGGTTGTGAGCAAAGATGGCTGCCCTTGACCGTGAAACACGTCACGTAGGACGTAGGCTAATGACCGTTAGCAACTATTTTATTAGCGCGGGTAAGCAGGTGATAATGTTTGCAACTGCAAGATAATGTTGTTTTAAGCAATAAAAAGTGAATATTTTACCCGAATGCGTAAGAAAATAGGTTATATTAATTAGTTACTCACTCAAATATAGGCTAGAATAACGGAAATTTTAATGAAAGGAATTGAAGCAAAAATAGTTAGGTATGGGATATAGGGAATAATTAGGAACGAACTCACAGCGTTTCCCGGCCTGTACCACTCCGAATTATGCCTGTATTTTGTAGACTGCGTGGCTGATGTGAAGATGTTGTTATGATACTCGTAGATTTTCTATGATTTCAGTCGACGACGGACGTTCGGAGATGCAGATCTTCTTGGAATTCGTTATTTGTTGTTGATTGAGTAGATTGTAGAATCCTTGAAGACTGTAGCTAGTCCTCCAAAACGTTTTCTAGTCGATTCTTGGTGAAACAGACGAGGCGCGGACGTTGAGATTTTGAAAATGCGTAGTCACGTCACGCGCTTTGCGAAGTCCTTTTTCTTGTTTTCTGCCCTTCTCTTGACGGTGAAAGGACCAAACTGTTCAGTAAGGATCCTAGCAGGGTGTTCTTCAATAAAAGTGGACTGTATTCTTCAGGTAGCGGTTTATTTAAAGAGCAAATAACGAAGATGCGGAATGACGTCTGTTTCACTGTGTGTAGTTTAGCGAGTAATGGCGGCGGCCGGTGACCCCCGCCACCCGGCGCGCCGCGCCGGCGCAGGCCCCTCGCCCGCGCATGCGCAGACATACCCTATTACAAACCTATTTTTATCAAGGTTTGAATTCACCGTAATTGTCTTTTAGAATTGTTCTACACCCTCTTCTCTTTTAATATTTACAACAGTTCTACAGTTTAATTTAAATCAATTTACTTTTTAACTGTACGATGTAAACAAAAAACGCGTTAAGAAAACAATGCCAAGTGCGGAATAATGATGCAATGTTTAGAAAGCAATAGACTAATTACTATTTCGCATGAAAGAAAGAGAGAGCAACAATTCAAAAGGACCACCTGGTAACTAATCATGTATAGTTTCAAGTGCTCGCATTGCCGCTTGGCACTTGAAAATATACACGATTAGTACGCAGTGGTAACTGCTACAGTATATTTTCAAGCCATAATTTTGGCCCAACTTACTTGAAAATATACGCGATTAGTGCGTAATGGCCTTGTATACTTTCAAGTAAATAATGGCACCATTTTAATTTGAAAATATACGCGAGCAGTCCCAACCTCTGCGTTCTGGCCTTGTATAGTTTCAAAACACGCCACTATTCACCCTACGCATTACCGCTAGCTAGTCAACTTTCAATTTCAATACTTTTTCCTCAGTGTATTGATTTTCCAATAACAAATGTAAATTTTATACTTAAGTCCAATTACAACCAAATTAATTAAATTTTGAACAATGGTTGGAGTTAACTACGGATCAAAAAACTGGCCCTTATAGTGTGGCAAGTTACTTGGCGACCCTCCTTGCGGGGTGAAAGAAGTGGCGGGGGCGAGGTAGCACGACTTGCTACACACGTAGAAAAGTGTTCCCGGATTAATCTCGCGATAGCTTGTAACTATTTCTGACGTAAGTAAAATTTTATTCTATGAGTGTTCCCGAAAATGTCATATTTAGCTTAAAATTTATAGTTTGACAGCATTAAAATTTGGATGTTTACCTTCAGAATATCTACCAATTTGAATTTATTTATGTAAAAGTGTTTTATTTTATAAATCAATTTCCATGTCACTTTCATGTTCACTCTCTGTTTGAACTTGTTCATCGTCGTCGTCATCCTCATCTTCATCATCTTTTTCATTAACTTCAATTATAAATCAAAGAGAAAAACCAAAAAACATTATACCTACTTTGAAGTATAATGTACTAGAGTACGCCAGTCATATTAGTTCAGTGTACACCTATAATATTTTATGTTTAATTTACATTAAATTATAAATAAACAATAACATACCTGTCCAATACATCGTCAAATACTCTATCAGATTTATAATATTCGTCTTAATTTTTTATGACATGGTCGTCACAATTTCTCCACTTTTCAGGCGAATAATTAGAGAAAAGCAACTCCTAAGTCTTTTATCTCTTTATCTAAGTTAGAGTCAATCGACGTTCTTGCGAGCTCGCCTTTCACGTACCGCCACACAAGTTCAATAGGATTTAATTCCAGGTGGTATGGGGGTAGGCGAAGCACGATATGACCATTTTCTTTCAAAATTTCATCAATTTTGTAATTTTTCTCTGTGTTTTGCTCATTAATTACTTTCATTAAATCACATAAATTTTGGTTGCTTTCCTAGTTACAAGAACTGACAACTGATGCACTGTCATATGGACTCTTCGTCTTTGTTGTTTACTTTTTCGTATCTGACTGCGCGGTAGTCGCAGTACCAACCTTTAGCCGCGTAGCATGACTGATCCGGTACGCTGTTCTACAAGAAGCCCCTATATTGAGACATTATACGATTTGTAGTTTTTAACGTTATTTTGTTGACGAATTATAGATACCTAATAATAATATAATGATAATATTAAAAAGGCCTCAACACTCATCCTAAGACTAATGGTCTCAGGATCAATGATCTCATGTGGGTCGCACTCAAATTATGACAGACTATATAAGACATGTGGCCGCCTCGGCTGCGCGGCCGAGACTGCCGTAACAATGACATGCAGTGCACGCGTTGCCCTTCCCCGCGACCTCTCCCGCTACCCGCTGTCGTCTTGGGTACCTCGTCCCCTCCGCGTCTTTCACCCCGCAAGGAGGGTCGCCAAGCAACTTGCCAATCTATAGTTGAAACTTTTGTTAATACCAAACAAGTGTCATTTCTATTCTCCTGTGAGCTTCGTCACGAAGACGTCATTAATATCAGCGGAGGTGACCATTACACGAATAAGCTTGCCAAAGCCTTATTGTTGTGAGTTAGCTAGACTTGGGAAAATAGGGATGGGTAATATGAGTATAATTTCGAGATACAGAAATGGCTTTACGAATTAAAAAAAAACAATAGCAAAATTTGTTAAATGCTAGGTATAAAAAAAAGTTTTTCTTATTTTTAAGTGAATTTCCAATAAAAGTACACGTTATTCTGTCCCTATAGGTAAGGTTTAATTTCACAGTTTTCCAGATAGCTCTTTGACTTATTACGTGTATCGAAAACTGTCAAAACCATATAGTTACCCCCCAGCTCACAGAATAAGATTTTCTAACTCAACAACTCAGCCCAACACTACAGATTGCAACCTTTATAAGAACAGTTTATCGTTAGTGTTCCCCTCGGGATAATAGACGCTCTACCTCGCGGCTATCGGCGATTCAGACTTGTTAACAAGAACAATTACCAGGGATTCATGAGTCGCTAGGTATCACCTGGGCAGGTGTGATATGAAATAATGTAGCCGGTTTATGAGATAGTGTGTAAGGATTTTTTGGAGTTGTTTATATTTCTTGTAAGGATACATTGTAGTTCATTTTTGTTTATTTCTGGACACTTTATTGAACACATATTTTATAAGTCTCCTTCATTATCCGAAGTTAGTTTAGTTAAAGCAAAGGCGTAAGGTGCAAATAGGTAGCAGACGAGGGGAGGTTTTAGTTGTATAGTTGTCACAGCCACAGCCAACGTCACTTCACTAATTATAATTAGGTTTCTATATCATCTGTAGATTCATTTGGCAGGCAGAATTCACATGTCCCAGAGAGCTCTTAACGAAACGTTTATATAAGTCATTGAGTATGAACATCCGAGTCCGCGTTGTTCTAGTACCTAATACAAGTACTTATACATAATGTTAGTACAAAGGTAAATCTAAAAATCACGATTTCCACTGCTAATTTCATGACGCGTTAAAGTTAATTGAATTACTAAACCTACATTATCTTTCTACTTGAGAAGACATTCCATCCCATTAAAATCCTTATTATTTACAGAGCACCCAAATTCTGAAGTCTATATCGCTATATTGATTGGAGAGCCTAACATAATTATAATTAAGTAAATATTGGATTTTCATACAACGTAAGGTGAACGATCGCCCTTTAGGGCCTGAACAAAGTTCGTTCTAATAATAAATTGTCAATTTATTAGGGCTTCATAATGTGTCTGTAGGTGGGACGTTTATAATACCTCTTTATACCTTTACGTATAATGATTTACCGTACATGTAACATGAAGCTCTGTGAAGTATGGATAATTCTGAAAATTTTAATCTTTCGAACATCGTACTACTTGAGAACCATGGTATCGGTTTTATCAATAAGAAAACCTGTATTTCTATTTATGGGCTAACTTTGAAATCCATTATGTATCTGTCTATCTGTAGATATGTTACATAACATTATGCGAAATTTAATTTAGTTTTCATGCGTTTCGTTCATTTGCATGACCATGCATTCTGATTGGACGATATTATCAACCTCCGTAAATAAAGTCTTTATTGAACCAGTCCCCATGTTTTATTCAGGGCTGTACTAGGCTTTATTATTACCTAATAAAAAGCAAAGTTTTAAGTTTTCATTAAATCATCTTTAACATTAGCTGCAGATCAGAAATTCAAAGAAATTAAATTATCTAATAAATGCCCTTTGTTGACCGATTCAAATATTATAATTGATTATTTAAATATATTATAATTGAATTCACAATAGTATAATTGTTATTTTTTTCATCCATCCGTACATTTGATCAAAAATTATGGCCGTGGTCATGGGGGTTTATCGTTTATTATATATGAATATCCAAGCTACTATATAGATTTTCCGACCTACGCTTTGCCAAAAGGTTTTGCCGTAGTAATAACGGAATAAAAAGTAATCAAATACAAAATTTCAAAAAGATTGCTCCTGTACATTTCGCGTGAAACAGTTACAATCACCCATCCATCTGATCCATCCATACTTAACTTTCACGGTTTAATAACATTAGTATTTATTTAAAGTGAATTCCTGCTCCAAATCCGTCCCTGTGGCTGCAGCTCGCCCCGCCACTGATTTCTGTTATCGAATTATATACTTTAGATTGTCTGGCCGCGTATTTAAAACACAAATCACGGCGGTCTGTGTCACAGGGGACTTTCAGTGGACAAAATGGTTCGCTTTTGAAATTCTGTATAGAGCTTTCGCATTTACATTTCAGTTTTTGTTGAAAGGCGGCGGAATATGAAACAATTTTTTGTCGGTAGAGAGACACAGATTAATAAATGTAGCGATTATGTTTGCTTGTAGAGTGCTCGGTGTACCTACTTAGGTGTATGACTTACAGCGTACCTATACGTTTATTTTGAGTCATGGACCAATAAGTCCAAGCCGTAATCTTTCCACTATTCAACAAATGTTAATTTGTATGTATCCCTTCAAATACAAAAATAATGTTGTATGTTACACTTGATAAGGTAAGTAGTTACCGCTGCCTCTAGGAACATAATTATTGCGATCATATCATTTGTAATCCTTGCCACGTCTCTGGATTAGTTATTCTACTCCTTCGGTACATTCATCGTCAAGGAAAACTAACAATGATGATGTTTTCCTAACCGTTTAGCGCAAATGCATTAGGCATGTAGTTCCCGCCACCGCCGCCAGATGGCAGCTCTAATGACCGTCGAGACTGCAAGCCCTAAATTATTTTTACGACCTAGACCATATTCAGTATTACTTGTCCCCCAACAAGTAAATGTCCTTTAGAAACTTGAGACTCTATTCCCTGGCAATAGAAAATATTTTGAAAGCCTCATAGCGATTCCAAAGTTGCGTTAGGAGTCAGGTGTAATGTTGGATGTGGTACCGTGATGCTATCTGCTACAGCGTTTAAAAGTATTTTGCGCACTTTTTAATGTAGGTATCTTTTTTATAAATATTTCTCGCTGGATTTTGTTTAGGTTTCAGATTGTTTGTCTTCTCCCGTTTCATTGCATTTCTTTAGTTATTTTATGTTTTTTGTAATAAAGTAGCCAAGTATACTGATCGATTCGAAAGGAAAGTTTTTATGCTTATTAGTACGTACCTAAGCACGATATCGACAAAAATATTTTACGGCAAAGATCGTAAACCAGTAAGTAAATAGATATTCTGGGCTCGTAAACTTTTTAGAATCATTGTGGTAGCAAAAATTAAGGTGGATAATATTTTTTCCCATTTTCTTTGCTGTTATTAACAGGTGCGTTATTAAAACTTGGGATGATCGTAAAGAAGCTTTGGTCTAGACTAGTACTAAATACCGACCTATAGACGGTACCTTAGTGTGTTTAACAGTAAGTACGTACCTACTGGAGTATAACGAAGGTTCCTAATCGTAAAATGAATGAATGAGCATAAAACAGAACTACTTACTTATTGTAAATCTATCTTACGTTGTTCGTAAATAACTAAGCAATGCTTATTGTAATATTGCTTTACTTACGTAGGTAGTTATTATTAACATGTTAATACATAATTTCAAATACGAGAAGGTAACTAGGAAATTAGCAGAAATGCAGATAAACATGATTTACCTATATGTAAACTAAGCTGGAGTAGAAAGGTTCTGGAGTGGAGACCCCGTGTCGGCAAACGGCGTGTCGGTCGCCCCCCAACCCGTTGGTCTGATGATCTGCGGAAGGTAGCGGGAAGCCGCTGGATGCAGATGGCGGGTGACCGTTTGGGGTGGCGATCGTTAGGAGAGGCCTATGTCCAACAGTGGACTACGGAAGGCTGAGAGAGAGAGAGAGAGAGAGAAACTAAGCCAGTGTTGACTCACTAAAGGGTTTTTAGCAATTTCTACTCTGTAAAAACTACAAATGGATCGCTTAAGTTTATATTAAACCTACCCTGTATACCTTACCTACCCATTTACTGACTAAACGTAGGTCATCCATAACACAAGAGAATATTATACAGCTGCTACGAATTATATTACTGCAATTAGCAGCATAATACCGTGTTAAAGAGTGCTTAGACTGTGCAATGGTACATGTGGAATTATAGTTTGTAATAAGACGGCATTAAGCCCGTGTAGTGGTGCAATAATAGTTGTAATAACATTTCGCCAAATCTAATCACAAACCTGAGGCCGCCTTCTTAGACTCGTATTCTAGAACTTTCTGAGGTTAACTCAAAAGCTAGAGTAGACTTGACATTAAAATTAAGTTTATTCAAAGAATATTCACATAAACGTAGACATAAATGCTAATTAATAATTAAAATATTACTAGTAAGTATTATGCAGACGTATCTGTAATTTCTTGTCATACGTTTCGATCGACATTTTATTAAGACGAACTCACATTTTGTACCCAAACTGTACCAACTCACATCAAATGACATTATTTTTATCTACTCAAGATTTGTTTATAATATAACCTATCCGTTAATTAATAATTAAGTAGCTAAATAAATAAAATTATTAAAACCAATCCTGAGTAAAATTCCATAATACGAGCCATAGACACATTTAATAAGCATTCGTCTGTGGTGGTGGAACACCCACCCATTTGAAGTGTAATAAGATGGGCTAGACTTTGGAAATTAACTGGGACCTACTTACGTATACGTTTTGAGAATGTGCATTGTGCATGCATAATGTATTAAACTCCATCGGCTTTATTATGAAACATTGAAGTGGTATTTTTGACTGTTTTTTTTTTCTTTTGGGTGTTTTTGATGTTTATGAGATTGGATAATTTCATATTATGAAAGTGTAGAATAGGGGACAATCATTTAATTGTTTATTATTTAATTCTACAAATATATAAATAAGTGTACAAAGGGTGGACTTAATGCTAAAAGCATTTTCTACCAATAATAATCGACGAAAGGAAAAAAAATACGTTGCCGTAAATAAAAGAAAAGGAAATTTAGTGCCAATTTCTCCATAACCGGTTATCTAACCGACAGGGATTGATTTATTAATTATAAGTACGGTGGCCTGCGCCTAAAAGTATACAGGCGGAGTTTTTAAAATAGCGATCCCTGATGATGAACCGACCAGCTACATCTGTTATAAATCCGGGGACGTGTTGTGTTTGTGTGTGATGTGTGTAGCAGTGGTGATTATGTGGATGTACTTGAGCAGCATGTGAGCTTAAGATCGTTATTTTAAAAACTCCGCCTGTATACTTTTAGGCGCAGGCCACCGTACTTATAATTAATAAATCAATCCCTGTCGGTTCAACGTACATTATAAGTCATCACTATATAAAATTCTTGACAGATGTGAAGTCAACTACTAACGCCTGGTTATGCTCTAACCGACTATGGAGAAATTGGCACTTAACCTCCTACCTCTACAGTCCAAAAGAATTACTTGATATCTTTGAAACTCCCGATTCCCTAATTACATGCAGTTATCGTGTTAGTCGTAAATTATTTCCACCTAATGAATGGCCGGGGGCGTCTACAAAGTTTTATCGTCTGCTTTAAACGTGAGAAGAGCATATTATGATTAACTTAAGTAATAAGAAGTTAAGTTCCATAAAGGAAATCAAGACCCTCCTGCCACTCTTTCGACTATTATAACAATTAATAATAATTCTCACCCAATCGGATGCTTTTCAATTAATTGGCAATTGACCCAGAATTTTTCAGCCATTTTACAGTAATTATAGGTCAAATTGGCTAAAGCTATAAAAGTCATAAAGATTTTGTGACGGTAGTTTAGATGGAGAGATAAATCGTTGTTCAACTGTTTGACCCTTGGTCTGGCGAGGCTAATAATAGCAGAGTAATAAAGATTAAATTATTGAGATAGGTAGGTATGGTACGAGATGATTAGTACCTATTAACTCTTCGTGGTAAGAGTTGAAAAGTCGTATTATTAAAATAAAACCAGTACAAAATTAATGTAAGTTGGTACCTATTTTAAGATTGCGTGAGTATGAATTTAGAATATGAACGGATCTATATTTAGTTACTTCTCAATAAATTTCAAGAACTGAAAACGAGTGATATCAAATAACCAGAGAACATCGCGTTTGTATAAACCTGTAATGTAAAAAAAAAACTCATAAAAGAGCTGATTCAGTAACTTTATCTGATGTGCAGCCATTAGTCTGATTGCCGTGTCAGACTCGCCAGCCGTCCACGTTCCATATCAATCTTATGTACGTTCAGAAACCAACTATTTCTGTACTCCATCCACCATTCAGACAGACACTGAATTAGCCATTTTCTGACCGTTCTATTGAATAAAACACTCGTTTTTAATGAAAGTGGATTTTAATAGACATATTTATGAGCAATGAAAGTGATGTAGGTAGGTAGTTAGGTACCTACGTTATATCTGAAGTATCGTAGCTATGTAGATGTCTATCGGCAAAGTTAGAGCGTCCAAGGTAGAACTTTCCTTATTGTAAAATGTATTTGGAGTAATGGATGGCGCCCTGAACTCACAACTAACTACCATAAGATAACATAATCCATGACACATTATTAACAAACCGCTTGAACAAATGTGTAACTATATTTATTTATGGTACTTACAACGTTACAACACATCAAGTACCTAAACAGTAGGGAGATGCGAGGCGTACCTACCTAACTACCCACTTTTTCCAGCGCTATGTTACTTTCAATGTAACAGAGGGCCTGGTGCTCTCCTTCACTCATACCTATCTAAGAAACTAAAATAAATATTTAATAAAATATCTGCCCCAGCCGGGTATCAAACCCGGGACCCTCGGAACCACAGTCAGCGCTTAATCGCTGTTTACACCATTCACTTAATTCTTCTGTTCCTCTTTACAACTGAAAGGGTCAGAAGTGATACTATCCGGATCATGGAACACTATCCCTCTGACCAGCTCCATCACTTGCATACGAAACTGAAAGTTTTGCGTCTCGCTCATCATTCCCATGTACCCCTGTAGCGAGAGCAGGAAGCATCTATCTGTGTCAGTGTCAGCGTCAGTTGGGACCATCCGTCTCGGTTGAGAGTCGCAGAAAGGTTCAATCTCTATGTATTCTCTAGGTTGGGAGGCGATGGGGGGCGCTGGTGACGCGATGGCTCCTTCGGCCTCTACTTCTTCCACATCTATCTTGTCATCTTCGTCGGTGCCTTCTTTGGCCATTTCGAGGAACCACAGCATGTCCAGGAATTTGGTTCTCCTCCGCTTTCCTCCCGCGTCCGAGGGAGCCCGGTCCTTGCGGCGCTTCCTCTCCCGTATGAAGTAGTCTCGAAGGTGCTTCCATTTCTTTTGCAGGTCATCCACTGAAAAGAAGATTGAGATCTTATTTGATTCTAGCATTGATCAGGTAAAGCTGTATACTTTTTTGCACACTAATTATTGTAAATCCAGGTGGTCGTAAATGTGATTTAGTGAGCCGAAAGGGTAGGGTATCAACCTATCAACTGTTGAAATAGGTAGTTACTTACCTACTTATACTAAATTCTCATGAATTGTACCAAACATTTTTAACACCCTGTATAAACATTTAAATTGAGGACCTCCTCGTAGTACTCATGTAATGTTATTCCTACAGAGAGAAATGCAAAATATCAACACTAACAAACGACACGCATTGATGACTCAACGGCTCAAAGCAAAACAAAGCGCTGCTGCGCGAGTCCAAACGTCGTAAGTAACTTGGCCGATAAGGCTCAACTTCGCACGTACAACTTACCGGTTTCTTGTCTGCGCCTAATAGTTAATGAGTGCCACTCATTCGCATAGAGCACCTCTGCGATCTCCAACCACGCCTTCTGTCGCTTCGGTCTGCCTGCATGCCCTTTTTCTTTGGCTGTCCATAAGCAATCTCTGGCCTGTACTTCTAGAATGAACTGTTCCGTGTCGAACATGGCCGCGGCGACGGTTGAGTGAAACTGTTTTGACGCAGCCGAGAGTCGGCGGTAGACTAGCGCGTCGTTCGATCGGCGGGCGGAGTTGCGCGCTACGTTGCCGCGGCGTCCGATGCGCGCGTCATCTACTCACACTCGGCTCACAGCACGGTTTGACAACGTCGCGCGGTTTACCCGCCGAGGAATTTCGGGCGGAGGAACGCGTAGCTTAGAGAGGGTATCGCGAAACGAAGTAACATTTATGAAGTAATTCATATAAACTTAGAAAACTTTAACAGAGATCTTTTTGCATTAGACTTCGAAGCTTTAATTAGTTGCTCTACAGTGGATTTGGCAGTAAATCAATTTAACATCTTAATAACATCACTCTTTGATAAACATGCACCTGTTAGATCCATTAGGGTTCGAGAGGGTCAGTCTCTCCCGTGGGTGACTGACTCTTGCAAGCTAATGATTGACTTACGTAACAAAGCACATGAGAAATTTAGACTAACTAAATCCGATGAACATAAAAAGCACTATAAAGATTTAAAAAAACTTGTCGTTACTAGTATAGCCAATGAAAAACGCGCCTATTTTGATCAATTTATTAATACCCAAATTAATGAACCGAAAAAGCTTTGGAAAAATTTGAAGAATAAGGTCTTAGTCGATCCTTCTAAAAGTGACAGCTTACCAGATTCTTTTAATGATCCAAACAAAATTAATGAGCATTTTTTAGATATTCCTGGTACTAACGATGTTCCTGTTTCCAACCTTGACTTTTTTACTACTCACCGTTTTGGTACTGCTGTGTTCGAGCTTAACCCAGTCTCTGAAACTGAGATTGCCAGATATATTGTTGCTATAACATCCAATGCTACAGGCATAGATGGTATTAACCGGGATATGATTTTGCTTACACTTCCACATACTTTAACAGCTATTACTGCTATCGTTAATAGGTCTATTACTGAACAGTCTGTTCCGAAGTGCTGGAAATCAGCACTAATTAACCCACTGCCTAAGGTCGACCAACCCACTTCACTTAAGGATCTAAGGCCAATTAGTATTCTACCTTTTTTATCAAAACTAGTAGAGAAAGCCGTCTACACCCAACTTATAAAATTTATTGAGGAAAACAATATACTTCCATCCTTACAGTCTGGATTCCGCAAGAATCGTGGTACAATTACTGCATTGCTTGATGTTACAGATAATATTCTGGCTGAACAGGACATAGGTAATGCGACGATTCTATCGTTGCTGGACTTCTCACGTGCGTTTGATTGCCTGGATATTGATCTGCTTCTAGCTAAATTAACTTACTATGGTATAAGTGGTCATGCCATTGATTGGTTCAACAGTTATCTGTCGAATAGAACCCAGTCTGTCAAACTAATGCTGAATAATGGCACTAGCATCACATCAAATCCTTTACCCGTTAGTCGTGGGGTACCGCAAGGCTCAATCCTTGGTCCCCTTTTGTTTATAATTTATAGCACGGATCTAACCGCTGAAATTAAATATTGTAAGTACCACTGTTACGCTGATGATGTTCAACTCTATGCATCAGTCGCACCGGATAATTTGCAAAAAGTACTGGAGGGAATCAATGGTGATCTTGATAACATAGATAACTGGTCTAAAGATAATGCGTTGGTGCTGAACCCATCTAAATCGAAATATATGGTTTTGGGCTCCACTATGCAGGTCAGAAACATTATTAATACTAATGCTTTAACTATAAACATGAAAGGCCAGAGTATTGAACGCGTTCACGAGGCAAAGTGTCTGGGTTTGCTCCTTGATAGTGGTTTAAAATTTGAAAATCACATTCAGAATATTGTCAAAAACTGTTTTTTCCGTCTTAAAGTTCTATATAAAATCCGCTCCTTACTAACAGAAAAAGTACGCATTACGCTGTGTGAGACTCTAATCCTCTCTAGGCTGAATTATGGAGATACTGTTTACGGCCCTTGTCTTCTTGAGCGAACTCGGCGTCTAATACAGCGGGTGCAAAACGCCTGCTGTCGTTTTTGTTTTGACGTACCACCTCGAGGACACATTACTCCTTTTCTAAATAAAGCATCCATGCTAAACATGGAGGCCCGAAGGTACCTGCATACTTGTAGCCTAGTTTTCGACGTGTTAAAGTTTCAAAAACCTGAATACTTGTTTTCTAAACTTTGTTTCTCCCCTTTTCATGACAGGTATGGTACTAGATCTTTCCGCCCAATTTTGTCTGTCCCTAAACATGTTAGCGCCGCGTTTGAAGGAAGTTTCCGTTATCAAGCAACAAAATGCTGGAATAATATTCCACCACCTATAAGGCTCTTAAAAAATAAAATTAATTTTAAAAATAAAATAAAATTGTTTCTTCTTATTAAGCAAAAGACTTGATAACAAATTTAGTTATCTACAATAACTATTTATTCATTACATATTTTCTATATTTTTGTTACATCCGGCGCAGATCGTCTAACAATAAATACATTCATGCAATATTAATACTATGGTGGGTGCTCTGTCATCCACTGAGTACGACCCTGTGTCTCTTGCTGGTTAGCTGCACACCTTTACAACATTATCAAACTAAAATAGGTAATTTTTCTTCAAAACAATATATTTTAAGTAGTTTTTTTTGCTCACAATTTATGTAATTCGGCACCCTTGGAACAATTAAATGGGAGGTAACTGAAAATCAGCGGTTTGCTCCTGGAGTAAACATCCACGCTGAGTTACTTCACCCTTTTGGTCCGCTTCAACACACAACCTGCCAAGTACAAACCTGTCTTTATCATAGCTACTATTTACCTAGTTATAAGTACAAATGTGTATATCTGTAATTGTGATTTGTTGTGTATGTAAGAAAGTGGATCAAATAAACGCTTTATCTATCTATCTATCTATCTAATTAGGTAGTACTTATCATATTTAAGTAATACCTACATTCTGAATCGGAAAATCTTTGACTAAACAAGTTCGCGATAGTAAACAATTAAGTAAGTAAGTATACTTAATCTGTAACTAACTCAGTGACCGGACTTGAAGTGCGTAGCGATTGACCGCTATTGCTATAAGTTGGTACATAGTACATACATATATTATGCTATTGCAATGTATTGTTCGTATCCGCGTAGATTACTTAGATAGGTTTTTCAATCTTACTTGATTGTAACAAAATGTGAATAAGCATGGGTGCATTTTAGCCGAATAATTTACTCGTAGATGTTTATACTCGTAGAGGTAAAAAAACACAATGGCTACTAGGTAGGTATTTAGTTGGATTCGCACCTAGCCATTTTTAATAAAATTTTCGAAGGTACCCATATACTACCCAACTACCCATACACCTAAGCAAGGTACAAACGGCAAATCTACATCTCTACTTCTAGATTCCAGACGCAAAAGAGAGCAGTTTGTGAAAATTTCAGTGTAAATAAGGTGTTTACATGCATTTTATGTCCGCCCCTAGACTTATCAAGTTGCTACATTGGTGCCCGCTAGCGTCTTCAACTTTTCTCAGTGTTGCCGGCACGCAAATGTAGGAACCGAAAAATTTAGTTTTGATATTAAGTACTTATTACAATTTTGTATAAGTAGCTTTGTTAGTAATTATAAAACTTTTAAGTAAGTAATGTTACAGATAAACCTGTTTTCTGGCTGTCCACAACACGGGCTTAGCCTAGTGGAATAACCCCCGTTAAAACATGACCTTTAAATTATTATCAAATGCTGCAATATATATTTTTGTATCTATTCTAATATTACCTATATTTCGATTAAATATTTTTTTTTTAATTTCAGCACAATCTTAACTAGGATAATCAATGTACCTAAATTATGCGACGTTATGTTAGACATAGTTTCTTACGTAGTATTATGTTAGTAAGTTTGTTAAGTTTCTTACATAATAATGGTCTCCTGATAGTGCTGCGAAATAATTTGCCACATTGCTACCATCCTAATGGGCTTTTCGAGCATGTTTGACAACATCTATGATCAAAATTATGCTATTACTCTCTGAAATTATGTAGGTAAGCATTTACGACATGATTTTTATCCCACGAATAACTTATATCCAAATATACGGAAATTAGAACGTGGAAAGGTTGGAACGTTAGCAACACTGAAGCATCAGTATTAGAAACTCTACACCTCTCCGTCAATGCCACTTTATAGTGCTTTTATGCACGTGAAAATTGAAAAAGTTTACGTTACGACCTTTTTTAAGATCTCAAAACGGAGTTTCGAATCTAATTTGATTTTTGAGAGCGAAAGTTGAAGGTCCAATAAAATTATATACTCCTGCAGGCAACTTTATAGACGCAGGTATACCTTTCGTATTTATTCAGAGCTCCGTTTCATGAAAAGGATTCTTAAACTCGGGCGTAAAAACTGTGAAAACTTTTGGTATTATTTACCTGGTTTATAAGTTTTATAACATAGCTGGCTAAAGTCAAAGGGACGGGAATGTAGGTATATATTACACTCACTGGAATGAAAAAGTTCCACTTATTATACAAAATGCTAACAACAAATGACCCCAATTTTTTAAATCATTTTATACTCGTAGTATTTTTCAGTGCTCATGAGTGTATGGATATTTTGTTACATACATTAGTAATTAATATCTATGTTCCGTCTAAGGTGACTTCACCTATTCAGAACTACTTACCTACTCATTATCAAATACCAATAACGCGTACCACAGAATAATAACAAGTACTTACCTACCTAAGTCAGGCCCTAAGCGTAGGATGCATACCACATAATCTAAATGCATTGTTAAAAGATTCTTCTAATGTAATGTAAAATTGGGCGCAGACACAAACGCCCCAGACATGTAGGATCGTAAAAATGAAATATGATTACCACGTTCACTGAATTTGAACAATCGCTTTAAACTAGAGAAGGATCACTGGAGGCGATAAAACTGATAAAATATACCTAATTCGATATCTCACACAGTTTTCTTTAGCTGTAAATTTTAGCACGACGCATGTTTAATAGGAGCGGGCGCCCCCCTATTTTGCAACTTTCCCGTGCTAACAGTGGCAGTTTGGAGTCTAATGGAAAGTCAAGTGTTACCTACATAAAATGTAAAAAATATTATACATTATGTGTACAATCTAGAACTGAAACCAAACATAGGAAACTAAGTAACGGCATCGAAAAGTGTGTCCAGCAATGCAGCTAAATGATTGCACCCCAAATCAAATCAAATCAAATCAAATCAAATATTTTATTGCCATCAAGTGTACATTAATGATCTTAAAATAATATAGTACTTACAACTTACCCCAAGGGTCACGAAACGGGACTTTTTATAATTAACAATAATTAGGTTCTTATACTAAGTAGGAATGTTATTATTTAATCATGTGAAGCAATAACCTAACCAACGTTAAAAACCCGTCGGGGGTTTAACACTAAAAGTAGCATAACTCTTGAACGGCTAAGCTGATTTTGATAACATATGACAAAGAACTCTTGGGGTAACATTACCTATAACACTAAAACCAACAAAACTAAAGTCGGTTCAGCCTACACACAGACAAGTTAAACTTTTAACACCCACTTATTAAGTAGGGGGTTCATGTGTATTAGTAAAACTTTATTAGTGATAAAGGCCCTGATTTTAAGTCCATATCTGTAGACTGAGTTACTACAGTAGGTATAGGGACCAGATTTTGAAAATGAGTTCGTAAGTTGAAATTGCAAGTTTGGCCGTTTCAAGTTTGTTCTGAAAATTATGTTTGGCACGCATCGCGACTATTGTACCCATACACTTACGACATCATACATACACGTAGGTACTAGGTCTAAGAATAGGACGCATCTACTTACACTAACTTTAAATGTTAATTTTTTGAGAGTTAACCATAGCATAACCTTTCATGACATCCTATATTTCTACTGAGAACGAAACTAGGATGTTGTAATAAGATTAGCTAGAACAAAAATGTCTAGTAAACCTACTTTCCAGATCCTTTGTGAAAGACAAAAGGCGGAGCTTTTCATTCAGTTTTTTTCTCTAAACTAATCAAACAGGCTGATGACTAAATAAACGTAATTAAAACTTTTCAACAACTGGTTTTCTAATTTCTTTTTTAATTTGGCTAGTGACGGTGCCTGTGCCTAATTCTGTCGCTGCGGGGGTCTCACTCTCCCTAAAGACTGGCTGATTATTTTGTTGGTAAAAATACGGGATTAAATGCAAGATTTCCTTACCTCCTACTGCATTAAACTAAGTTTTTTATTGAACTGGACTGCTTGTTTGTTTCACTTTGTTTCCGCTATATATAAGGTTGCCTGTAAGAGATCGCCCTCAGCGATAAGGCCGCCTATTGTACATTAGTTCTAGTCTATAAGTATGTTTTTTTTTGTATATGTCTGATTTATGTGGTGTTCAATAAAGCAATATTCTATTCTATTCTATTCTATTCTATTCTTGTTTAATATTTACTACAAATAAATAAAGGGTGATATACTACCTATACCTAAGTGTTGTGAAGTTGTAATAGGTAGTAGTAGCTTAAGCACGTATTTTTACCTACATTTGTGTAAAATATTTACGCATACCACGGTCTTCACTTCGCGGGATGATTACGAAAATTATACGACAGTTTATAGAAATTTGACGATCGTAAAGTGGACCGTAATAAAAAAATGGCCAGTCCTTACGGCCCTTACTAGAGGGGTTTAAAGTTATCCGGGCTCACAGGCCCTAGTTGGACGTAAAACATTTTATTGCATATCGTTTTGCGCTATTCCGTAAGTATTTATTTGTGATACGTTTACTGCACTGAGAGGAGTAATCCCCTCCCTCCCCCCCTACTTCTTGTTTACTAACTTGATTGGATTCGTGCCTCTTTTATTTAACTTAACCGGATATATTTTCGCTTTTATTTCTTATAATCTTACTCAGTTTGGTACTTGTTTATGGTGTAAATAGTGTGAGATGTAGACTTGGATGAATTAGCGACGGGTGGTTCGGTTGGTGTAAGTATATTATTTGTATCATAGTGCTTGCCTAATGCCTACCACACACAGATGCACAGACACGTTAAGCTTATAAGTCTTCTATTATATTCTCTGTGGGGGAGTAAGTACCTGCACCTGGCTCTCTCGAGTGGAACCTTTGTGCATATCCCCAAGGTCTAAACTGCCTTCCTAAGCTTGTACCATTTCCCACCACGCTGGTCCACTGCGTGGATGTGCTAAATCTAGATATGCAGGTTTCCTCACGATGTTTTCCTTCACCGTAAGAGCGATGGTATACATTGTACTTAAGTTAAAATAACTCATTGGTACATGTCAGCGCCGGGATTCGAACCTGCATCTCTTGCGTGAGAAGCCGCCGAAGGGGTGTTATAAGACTTATAAGTCTTATAACACCCCTTTTTTCCTTCCATGGTTAAAAAGAGTTGATAAGTAATGCAAGAGCTTAGGTGTACTTTAATTTGATACCTTAATAAAAAAAGTACATTTAATCACTGACGTGGTCTTATGGCCGAGTTATAGGGGGTGTTCCTTCGACCGATCCTGAAACTAAGTCGCGATAAGTCACTGTTTACGACGACGGTGAATCACCCCCTGTAATGTTTTATAACTGCTATTTCACACAGTGAGTATACATGTGTAATATAAAATCAGGGTGTTAAATAAAAATGTGATCAATAAAATATTCCACTTTATTAAATTAATATTACAGGAGTTAGTTTTGAGTGTGGCTTGTTATTGATTGGACTTGGACAAATAAAAGCAAGTTGGCCATTTCGAAATTTGTTTTAACAACAATGTGTCAAGCCACTGTGTCAATGATGTAGTCATTTATTTAACAACTGTTTTTTTGATCATTTTCAGGCTGGCATTAAAGTTCCTGAAATGGTCGTTAGTACCAATATGTTTTAATAAGGCCTTGGTTCCCAAACAGGGGGCCTATAGCGAAGTCAAAACGAAAAAACATTTTCGAAGTAACCTAATTATACTCTGTCAATGATATTATTAGTTTTTTGACATTTGGAATCCCATACATAATTGATGACTGCAAATGAATACCAACTTTACTTACCAGACATAAGAAAACGTCAAAAATACAATAACATAGTGGAAGCTCTATTCTATCTATATTTTTAATATGAAAATGGTTGTCTAAAAGTTCGCGATAGGATTGGCATCTGGGCAGTATTTGCCCACCCTGTATACCACAGGGGCCACCATTATCAGCGCCTAACCACACTATTCGTGTTTATGGAGCGTTACAAGCAATAAAATTGGGGTCCATCGTTTTGCAATGTTCGCAAGACGGGCCACTGTCTTCTGATGAACTCCCCAACGGTTAAGACTTTATATTTGACTATAAAAAATTTTACGTCGCCCGCACATCTGCGTTCAAACTACTCTAAGATAGGTGGCAAGTAGGAACAGTATTGTGCCATCATTGATGCTGATATGAAAGAGTTATGATGTTTTTTTTGTAAATAACTGGTATATTTATTGACTTGTCGTACTTTTTTCACACTTACCTATACCTACTAGCACTTTTTCGCTACTTTGTCGTTACGCCGAAAATCGTATGGCATAAATCTCGTTTAGTAAAAAGTTATTTCGCATAACATTGTTTAGCCTAATAATGGTATGGCCAAATCTTGAATAGCCTAATAATGCTATGGCATAGGTTTATACAAAGTAATAATATTCGTTTGGCTTTTACTTTGACGGAGCGTCTCCCTACATAGCGCAAACTGGTACCTTGTATTGTTTCCGCTGTTTGGAAAACGCTCCGCTCCGCTCCGCTGCGCTCCGCTTTGGTTTTGATGAACATGTGCACCTAACACGCTCCTCCTCGCTTTGCTCGTCGTCGATGTTGTTCTGAGAATTTGCCTTTTACCGTGCTTTTGTTTATGTTTTGGCAGATTTGTTTATATGTCATAATGACGGTTTTCTAATCAGCTGATGTGCCGCCGCCAATACAAAATTATTCTCGGATAAGCTCGTTACACGGCCAATATTGGCAGTATAACTTTTTATTCTTGGAATAAGCTACTTAAATCTTGTTTTCAGGTTTGGTAGGATGCAAAATCTGCTTACTCCCAAGTAAAAAGTTACTCGACGTTGGTCGAATCCGCCCTTAGTGAGTTTTTCGTGTCAACCGGCGGTATGCTCGGAAGTGAAAATACTGTTCTTAATTTTACATGCGTTTGATCGGCACGTCTATGGTCAGAAAAAGTAATGACTCGTAAAGGTAAGAAAACGGTATAAAGTAAGCAAACCCATCTTGAGTTGGTGAATGTGTATAAATATAAATACATGCAAGTATAGTAGGTATATAATGCCCCCTCTTACTTAGACACCCTTTTATACGTAAGGAAATATTTTATGTATTAATAATTCAGAAGAAGTTTAGGTCGGTCAAATCTTTTTTTTGTAGATTTAATTTTGTTTTAATCGGTAGGTACTTACCTACTTACCCAGTTCGAGGATAAAGGTTAAACCAAAGTGGAATTTTATGTGAAGTTATAAACATAACTTAAAATCGGAACCTTTGGTAAAAATGCTTTTTATAAGTAAGTATAGTTATCGGTGTAGTGTTGTATCGAAAATCAACATGAGCTGTTTAGAATCTAAATGTATCTAAACTTTAAATACATTTCTACAAGTAATTATAATTCATATTGAAACTGTCTTATTCATACCAGTAGCTTAAAATCTGATATTCAATTTAATTTATGTAAATGAAAAAAAATATATATTAGTAATGTGTTGAACACCTAAAACATTCTGTTTACGACTAATAATAACTTTGCACCTAACAACAGATGGAGTAGGCGATTTGAAAGTTCGTTTATTCGATCTGCAACCTTTATGTACAGTCAGCTTCATAAATAGTTCGCTATACTTTGTCAAACTAACGATCTGTCAATTTTTGTATGAATTAAAGGCAATGACGATTTTTTCTTTTGTCATTGATTTTTGTGAGTTCGACAGTTTGTCACAAGTATAAAGCTATCTACAGTGCCACAAACTTATCTGTTCCGGTGAGAGTTCACATAAATGTGTAATATTTCTTCATTCTATCAAATTTTATGTTTGCTCGTATTGTTAATTCGCTCTTGCGGTGTTAATATACCCATCTAATCTTTAAAATTATACAATTCATTAGTAAGTAATGAGATATGGATCAATTTAGTTTTCTCTCACCGGAACAGATAAGTTTGTCGCACTATACCTACGTTTTGTCTGTCTCCTATACACTCGCGAGCAATGAAAAAGTTACATTCAGGTTCAAAACGGCGACAACAAAATGACCCCATGTTTTTTTATTTATTTTAAAACAAAAAACAACATTTTCATTTTTCCAGCAGCAGCGTATCTTATCTGATACGCTGTTAAAAGTACCTTCTTCAATATTGCAAGACGGCGCGGCGTCATTAAGCTATTGTTTTCCGTTTAGGAGTCATTTGGTGCTATTACTGGAACTCTTTCTATGCTCGTGAGTGTATCGAAAACTTATACCTACTCAGACGAGACCTCATATTATCAGTGAATTTACTCCAGTTAGATTAAAGTCCAATTTGAATTCTCTACACGTTGAAATTTGCAAAGTTAGTTAATCCCCAAGAAGGGTTGCTTGATAGATTTATCTACATACACAAGTAGGTGCCTACGCTCACAAGAAGCCATTAGTTACTTCGGCAAAAGGTTGCTGATATTTATTAACCATCAAAGCATAAGCCGGGCTGGTTAATACTACCATTAAGATTTGAGGCTACTGATAAGGTGGCAATTTGAAGAAACCTATCTCTGAGCATTTAAGGTTTATTCTCCAATCAATTTAAATTGGTTTGGCCGGTTAATTTTAATGTTTTTCGCTCGTAATGTATAACCAGTCATAATGTTGCTTAAAAATGGAAAACTTAAGAAACATGATCCAATTTTAAAGATATTGCGTAGGTAAATTTACTCGTAACTTTTTCTAATACGCTGAATCAGCTGATGGGGTCGGTTTTTTGATCCGTAGTTAACTGAATCATTGGTTAAAAACCAACAAAATTATATACTTAGGTATTGGTTGCCTTAACTAGGTATGAAAAAACTGGCAACATTGCTATTCTTTCTTTCACTCGTAAATTGCAGTTAAAAGTTAAGTTTAAGCTATCTTTAGCTTTAACATTCTAAGTCCAGTCATGTAGGTAACATACAGTTTTGTACCTTTCATATTTTGAATCAATTTACTATGTGTATTTTCTGAATTTATGCTTTGACATGGTAGATTCATGTTAATGTTTATAGCGATGAATGACTGTACATTATCAATTATCTCTTTTTGTAAATACCTAAATTCTAATTTCTTTCTGTCTGATTCTGTTACAAGTACTACGATTCTCTTTCTTTCGTGATACAAGATATCCTTGTTCATTTTATTCTTGTGTAGTTTGTTCCTTGTAGTACCAAATCTACCTACATGTACAATGTACACTGCATTTTTGACTATATGTAGATATAGATTATAGATACCTACCTGCATTTAATGATATATTTATTAAAATGCTTTGAAATAGAATAGGTTGCATGCAAGGGGTGAGAATGAAAAGACAATGTTATTTTTTCATATTTTTATTAAAAAAAGGTTTTATTGTATTCAAAAGGTAATAGTGTTGTTTGAACATTATTATATTTCTATAGTAGCTTTCCAATTTGAGTATGTGTAGTAGGCAAATATTTTACTTTTTATAATGAAGCAAGTTGTGATAATCATAATTGATAACTCAATGCAGGAGTCTACCTTCAAGAAATAAACATACAATTCAAACTATTAGAAGTTAAACAATAAAATAAGTAATATTTTAGAGGAGAACAAACTATTGGGTTACTTTTGTGCAATTAACTAAAATTAAGTTAAACGAACTCTAAACTTAAGTAAAAGCTTTAAACATCATTCTTAGAAAAAAAATCATTCGCATCTATTGAAGTGTGATAGTCACACGGTTGTGTTTGAAGGCCCACATCACTCCCTCACACCGAAACCTTCAGGAATGTCCATCGCAGTGGAGCAGTTCTGTTGACCTCCAAACTTGATCTGACAAACAATTTATTATGTCGGTCAATTCTAACTCACAGTCTAAAATAATTTCGACTTAATAACAAACAAAATTGGACTAAACAACAAGGAATTTGTACTTTGGGAGATGTGATATACAGGGCATCGACTAGGTCCTCATCAAATGAACATTAAATACTTAATAAACATGTACCCATAATATATAATATAAGCAATTCAAAAACGTAACATAATCAGAAATACTAGTTGATAATATAAATTCTGCTAAGTGTGGATTCACTCGGTCGAGGCGGGCGCAGGGCAGTCGGCAAGCCGAGGGGACTAGGTGTGGCTTGTCGGTCGACTTCTGCCCCACTGACCCCACCACGCATTCTCTAACAATAATCATTGAATAAAAAACTTGGCTAAGTTTGTACCGAATGTACCTAGCTCCGTAAATGATATGATTGCGAACTGCAACACTTTGGTAAAGATCACGAGCAAGAACGCTGCCCTCGACAAACAAAAACTAGTAAAAGTTTCCAACCCCTATACCTACCCACTACACATCCCGCTATTGATCTGTGTTGGCCGCTTCGTCTGCTTATGGATTTACCATTATCGTATAAATATTAAATGTCACAACATCAAGCTGGTATAAAAACACTAAGCCTACTAAAACTACTACCTGCGAAAACTCTTTTCAAGAGTAAACTTACACCTAGTTTCGTACAGTAACCGAGGGCCGCACGAAGACGGCCACAAGTCCCTATAAAATATAACATGTTTTTTTTTGTCTCCTTTCATTCCATTACAATTTTCTGAAACAACCATTATGTTAAACCTAGGCGCGCTTTACCAACATTACAAAATAGACAATACCATGCTCACTATCGTTACAAATTAGTATCTTTCGATAATAAATATGGAACTTATTGCTCTTAATTATAACTCGAGCTTTTCTTAAACTCTACACTCTAGTTCTTTGTGCCAATTCCATTCGCATCGACTTGATTGTACAAAAATATACGTTAAAACGTATCATATCAATAAACAATTTCAATGGTTAAACATAATTTACATAGCGATTATATCTACCAAAACGATTCTTATGAATAAACCTTATGCGAGACTTAAAGTAAATCATTTTTAGGATTATTTTTAAACATTCTGAGCTTCTTATCCATAATCTTATGCCTGCTTTTCAACCTTACGCCGATATTTCAGAAAAAGGTAAATAAAAATTATCGATAACCGTAGAATAAACACTTGACAACACGACCACACACGATCATAGAATAATGCACAAATTAAAATGTACGTGTCATATCTATACATACATGTAAAGGAAACATTAAAAAGTAGTTTACATTCGTTCATTCGACCTTGCAAACTCACACTGTTGCAAAGCTTCGCGATTAAGTAAAGAAGTTTGGGAAACACGACACTGCAATGTTGTCATTGACCAGCACTGGGGATGCTTTGAACGTACGTGATAATATGCTTGGTACAGTTATATGTTCTCAATACACATGTTATTATTATTGCGTTGAAAATAGGTAATAATCGCGAAGCAAAAATAACTGATAAGAACTCAAAAGTTAATATTAAAGTTAATACTAATTATAAGATAAACATGAGACCATAGGAGTTGTCCATCTAACTTTGAGGAACAGAAGTGTTGCAACTTCACAACAAAGTTTTATTTTAAATTTTGAAGAGTTCATTTTTTATGCCTTGGTATGTGCAAGGAAATGCATACAAGGTCTCTTCGTGAGTTAAGGTTGCTTAAAACTCCTGCTCATAAAGTTGGAAGGACATCGGTCGTAGCCTTAACTATTATCGCTTTGATACACGTTTACGAGCTCAAGTCTCGCTTTTGTCTTACAAAAAACACTAATTCTACTGTCAGTATAAAAAACGTAGACGAATATTACTTTCACTTAGTTAAAACTAGATATTAGAAAAAATATTACCACTAAATTATTCGTTAGCATTATGAAAGTACAAAAGTTTATTTTTAAGATTACAAACTATGACACTCATACCCTGATGCACCCCGCGCATTTCTCTTTTTTAAATTCTAATTGCCAGGCAATTTTTATAAAAAATACGTTTCGCCAATTCGTAAAAATTATCACTCGTGCCAATTTTTTTATCGCTCCTTACAATTTCAAATTTCTTCCCTTTTTAAAATGTTAAGTGAAGTTTTACTCGATTATTTTCAGTCTGTAGCTACAAAGCACATGACTCGAATGGAAGCCTCTATGTTTAAATTTTGAATGCATTTGCAACTGGCGTTGCTGAAATATATCACTTTCATATCGCATTTATTAACTTTACCATAAAAAGGTTACATACAAAACTATGTTTTTGTTACATCACTAGTCGAGGAATGTCTACAGTCTTGAGTCTGTCCGAAATAATTAGTGGAGATTCCAATCGTGATTTAGAGGTAAAAAAACGCCGCCAGCCGTATTCCATAGCAATTTAGGGTCATGGAGTAGTTTATCGTGACAGCCGGCAAGCTGAACTCCGTAATTTAAACCTAATAAATGCGAAAGAAAGAAACGTCGGACATCAACCTACACACTAAACACTACAAAGATTATTACAAACTTACATAAAGTGTAGAAAACATCGAGTATCAAAATATAATTAACACCATTTTCATTTGCTTCTTTCACTAACCAATTACAGCCGTATACTATAGTCAGCCAATGTGGTTTCACTTAATTTTGAGCTTTAAATGGGTAGTTACAGTCTTCATGCTGTCTGCAGGCCAGGCCCGCCGCTCCGTTCAGGGTAGAGGCGCCAAGAGAGTTGTGATGATGAAGAGACGTACATTCATAATATCATTTTAGTTTAGAAAATTACAAGGAATAAAAACAGTCCCGTGACAGGAACTTACGAAGTAAATTCTTAGTCTTAGGTAGAAAGTAGGGTATATTTATTGCTCTCCTGCACGTTTTTAAACTATAATTATATATCACGGAAATGATTTTAAGTAAATTTTACATACCTAAAGAGTAGAACCGCGAGAGTTCGCAGCATCTATGACCAGAATGTACACAATTCACTAAATAAACCTCGCGAATAATGCGAGCCGTATATTATTAGTAAGATACATGAAACAATGATGACGATGAATCGATGACTAATTAAATGTAAGTGTGAAGACAACCATCCATCCCTTTCGCACAACACTTAGAGGATATAGAAAGAACTACGACTCTAAAATAGTAGGTCCTAATGGAAATAAGATATAGGTACTATAATTAATAGCAAAAGCGAGACAGAATGAAATGAGGCGAATGTCTGTCGAAGGTAACATGCGTGTACGTTGCTGCTACGTGGGTAATCACATTATAAATATAGGAATTGAATGTATAAATTAATTTAAAAGTATATGGCTCTTAGGTACAATACGTAACAATTTTCGTTTCTAATTTTCAAAACAAACTCCGTATAAATGAATATAACGGGTACTTACTTGATAGTAAGAAACAATGTGGTTATATTAGGAATACAGCAACTGTTTCATAAAGATTATCTAGTTGAGTGACATTTTAATAGGTATTTGATTTTTATTAATAAAATTTGCAAAAGTAACAAACTGTTTCTTTGTACTTTGAAGCAATTCACTAAACTACACCACATCAAAATTCAACTCGAAGAAATGGCGGTGTCTAAATAAATTGATATAAGTTACAAAATTTAACAAATATTTGCAAATAAACTTAGTAAATTGCAACGTTTACGTAATTAACTTTTTAAACTAAACAAGTAACTAAGTGATTAAAATATGAATAATAAAACACATACTCTTGTAGTTTCCCGAGTTATTCGTAAGGAATCATTACTTTTTGGACTAGTTACGTGCAACGTTCGGACAATGTTTTTAGGTATAATGAAAATGTCTATTATAAGATTAGTCATTAGAAGTTATAGAAACTAAATTGAATTTACAAATCGATGATAATCACAAATAGGATTTCCAAAAAGGTAGGTATTGTATTGGAGTCCCATACGGGGTGAAAAGTCCTTATCAGGGGACATAATTCAATATTTTTTATTTCATATAAAGTCCAAAACGCACGGTAACTAGCCACAAAAATAATAAATAATTAAAAATGTCATGAGGACTATTAATCTACATATACGGATAGTAAACGTACTAATAATATGAATTGGAGTTATATATATCTTACCGTGTAAAGAATTGTACTCTGTTAACTCAAAATACTATTCTGAGTTATTATCCTATTAATTTTGTTTATGTATGGGTATTTTACGTTCATTTTGTATTTATTTTTTACTAAATATATAGGAGGAAAGTATTAGATAAGTTTAAGATATATTTTTATTTTTCAATTGGAGGACTTCGATCAGAATTTTGGCTAGATTTTTGATGATTTGTATGACATTTTCAGGTAAGTATTTCTGTAAGTTTAAGAGATTGTAGAATATTTATTTAAAGATTCGCGTCTATGTAAATGACTCTGTATTTGACTATTAAGTAAATAATATGTTTTATACTTTATACTGTGCTGTAATGACACTTCACTTTTTATTTGTACATGGCCACCATCAGATGATCTGGTTCAATTTTTTTAATATTTTTCTAAATATACCAACAACAGCTCGTCAATACTTTATTATTACTTTCTCAATACTTCAATATACATTTTATATAAATGTACATTAAACATTTTAAATATACTCCTATATTTATATGAACGAGCAAACTTTGATAAAATTAAAATTGATTAACATGTGAAGTTCATTACAGCCGCAGCTTTCATAAAATAATTAGGGATCTTTGATATTGGAAATATGTACTTTTGATTTTGGCTACACTAGAAATATGCGATATTCTTATTCTTATTATATCTTTTGTTAAGCATCATCTGTGTGTCGATTATGGCATATATCTATTTACAATATCAGGGAGCTATATTCTATACCCATCTATGTCTGTATATAATAACGTGTTGTATCGAATATTTCTGATCTAATACTAGAAATAATAAGCAGAAGATACTAGGTTAGTTAAATTATGCATGAGGTACTACAACCATACATGGCGGCCTGGCTTCACTTCGAGAGGTTAACACATTGATACTTAGACCTCGGAGGATCTATGGGAGACCAAATAAGATCTAAGATTCTTTATTATATAGTTATCGATGATATAAGACATGATTTAAATATGAATTTTCTGCGGTCATAGAAGAAACAATAGTGATTATTAAAAAGGGCATCGATGTCAAATATTTGGTAGATCCTTCGGAGGGTGAAATTTATATAAGTTAATCTTATGAGAGGTCCCACAGATGCTCATGGGCTGTGTTATTCAGGAGTGTCGTGAAGCCAGCTCGCCACCCACTCAAACCGTGCTGGTGATGATGATGACGCAGTGATGCGGGTGATGACGAGGTGATGACGCTAGCTGATGACAAGCCGACTGAACATTCTAACAACTACACAACACTTTTATTTAATAACGTCGTCAGCCCCTAAGAACAAGATAAAGGGTAAAAATGGCAGTTCCGATAGAAAATTTGAATGAAATAGCAAATATTTTTATCTAAAATCGACAAGTCTTCTCGAAAATTATTGCCTAAGAAATCCTGATTTTACGAAATGTATCACAAGATGGCTACCCACCGCCTACACTCCGCACCACTCTCTAGATCATTATTAGGTAAACACCAACTATAACTAAGATTATCACTTTTAATCACTTCGCGAGTAATAAGTATCAAATGTATAAAAACCTTATCTAAAATATTAACGTTAAACAGTTACTGAATAATGTGCACATCACTTACACCCTTAGTTACTTCGAAGCGCTACAACCCTATAAATAAATATGTATTTATGACAATTAATAAGAAATCTTAACCTATAAAATTGGCCAAACATGATGATGGAACCAAATTTAAATATTAATACTATTGCGATTAGGATCTTGTCTCAATGATTAGGGGATTATTAAGTATAAAGTATTCTTTAATATAAGTATATAATTTTAATAATAATTATATCTATAGCTTTATTTTAACGTTGTAATATTTTTGATATGGCACAATTCCAAAATGTATTAATTTTAATATTTGACCATCTGATAGTCCGCTAATCACTGAGATGAGTTTCAAAGTTGTTTAAATTCGAACAAAGGGGAACATCATGAGGAAATCCTATATAAAACTTACGATTACCAAGTACATATAGAGAGAAGCTACTCATGTTATTGGTGACACAGCAGTTACTTACAAGTAACATCCTCTACGCACATTGTTTAAAATATTTATAAAATAAATGTAACTACAAAATGGTGATCATGATAATAAACTAACATGGCATCTCCACGACTTCCTACTCCAAAGTGCCATTTGGTGGGAGTAAAGTAAAGAATTATTAACCTACGAAAAATATAGTAATAACACTTACGATAGGTTAAAAATTTTGCTAAAATAAAACATAATTAATAAACTAAATTGAACTAAACAACATGTTACGTTAACCAACGCTCCTATCAGATAGGGCCAGTATCACTGAACTCAAAATTAATATTTAAACCGCGTAGGCTCCTTCGGAAAAACCTCCTGAATTTAGAAAAATAAAAAAAAACTTAAAATGCAATTTCTGGTGCCAACACTATTTTAGTTAATAGTCCGATAAAACTCAACATCTAATCAACAAAGTGCAGAATAAAATTAAAATAAAATCAATAGTACACTCTAAACCGACACATAAAATTATTTTCAATAATATCAACTTATAACAGAAATTATGTCTAAAGTTTCTTCTAATGGAGAATAAGTGTCCGTAGAAAACGATTAATAGAGAATCACATCACAACATAGAGAAAGGAGTCCGTTTTAATGTGCGCCGAATTATGCGATCTGGTTCAAGTAGTTCATGAAGTCGTTGGAGAAGAGCTGCAGGGCGGGGTCGGGGGGCGCGGCGCGGGGGGGAGCGCAGCCGCCCAGCGGCAGGCGCGGCTCGGTGCGCACGCGCAGCGACGCCAGGTAGCGGTCCGCCAGCGACTCGCCCACGCTCAGCGCGAGTGACTCCGGGGTCAGCCCCAGCAGCGACAGCGACTCGGCGATGCCGGCCAGCGCCGGCGCCAGGTACTTGGGCTCATCACTGACCGGAGAAACGCTGGGCGGGGTGGGCGGGCGGGGGGCCATGCTCGTGTTGACGACGGGGCGCAGGGCGGGCGGCGAAGCGCGGCGCGGCGGCGACGGCGGCGGCCAGGCGGGCTCGGGCGGGGTGCCGGGGGACAAGCCCGGCACCGCCGACTGTTATGGCCACTGCTGGAACAGCGGGAAGGCCCGCTTGGTGAAGCAGTAGGGCAGCGGCTTCACGAAGTGCGTGTCGAGCACGCGGCAGTGCGGGCACGTCACCGGGTGCGAGTAGTCCGAGTAGTTCAGCCGCTGTTGCGGGTGGAGCAGCGGCTTGTAGCACGTGTTGCACTGTCGAACAAAGACTACTTTTAGCTACTGATCTACCAATTCCAAAACCAGAATCTAGCCCTATATTTTCATGTAACCCTTACCTTGAGTCGGTCGGCGCAGCACGGGGTGGCCATGAAGATGTCGTAGGAGTACATGGTGCCGAGCACGAGCGAGGAGCCGTCCCACTTGACGCCGCAGAACCGGCAGCGGATGGTGCGCTCCGGCTCGCAGCGCTCCAGGCAGCCCATGCACACGCACGTCAGGTACTGCGTGCGACCCTCCACTTTCACCTGCAGAAGAAAAATTAGACTTGTTTAATATGCTATATGCTGTAACGACCTGGACAATTTTAGCACGGAATGGTGTAAGCAGGCCCAAGAAAGGAATATGTGGGAAAGTTCAAGGAGAGACCTTCGCCCAGCAGTGGGACACTAGAGGTTGAGAAAAAAAAATGCTGTAAGGGTTTAGCACATCTAGATAGGTATGTGAACCCACCAACCCGCAGTGGAACAGCGTGGTGGGAAATGGTCCAAGATTAGGAAGGCAGTTTAGATATAGGGATATGCACAAAGGTGCCACTCGAGAGAGCCAAGGTGCAGGTGCTTACACCCCTACAGAGAATAGAATGCTTTAAGGGTTCTTAATTAAGTATCCACAGAAGGATATACGAGTATATGCTTTAATTCTTGTCCTCGCCATTTGTCAACGATTAAGATCGTCGCGGCAGTTTAAAAGCTTCAATAGAAGAGATTACGCAACATAAAAGAATGAGTAGTCCCGAGACCGGATGGCAATGTTTATGGTAATCCAGTGAGGCAGCAGCTAGCGGGCGCCTCCTAATTCGCTGAATAAACAACACGAGTGGAGAAGTTACTCCGACGTATGAGTCTGAGACGGTGGGACGTTTATGTTATTTTGTAGACTTAAATAAACTTCGCGGGATCTTATTTAAGTTTCCAAACTCCGTGTAACAAACACCCTCTCGGTTGGGGAAGTTTTCGAACGGATATGTATCTGTGGGAGGTACCCTTTCTTTCTTAAGTGCTCACTTGAGTTGCGGCGGATACGTCTGTGTTACATTCTACATGCGAATAGAACTCTCTGTTTTCAGCGAGTCAACAAATAAATTTGTAATCCCTTGAGCTGTTTGAAGTATAGCCTGAATGAAACATGTTGTACTCCCGAAGAAGGTATCTGAACTTATGTTTTCTTTAGAACTATTTATGAATTCACCGTTTCGTTTTGACTAATGAATTATACGCCGTGAAATGAGCTTAATACATAAGCAAGCGGATTTCCTAAGAACATCTGTCTGTTCCCACAGACTGTCTGGGACATATTTTACGAGGATCTTATCGAGCTTGTAAGTAATAAAAGCGATTGCGGGGGAAACAAACATCTACTTCGAATTCGTTCTCTCCTTACTCCTAATACATAATGTATAGAGGTATAATAAGACGCGGATGTTTCATATGAATATGACAGGTATGTATTTTGTTATCTTTAATTCTACAACGTGAATGAACGTATATTTTTACGAATGGATAAGTTTTGAATCTTGATAAAGTTTTTGAGACAAAAAAATACAAAGTATACATACAATAAAAATAAAAGCGTTTCCGAAACCAACGTGCGTGTATGAAGAGACTTAAGAATAGAGGAAGCGAAAGAAGTATGTCAGGATCGTGGCACGTGGAGACCCATAGTGTCTGCCTTACCCTCTGGGAGACAGGAGTGAGCATATTATGTATGTTTGTATTATTTGCTTACCTCGACAGCGGCGCTGGTGTGCTGGCGCGGGCTGAGGAAGAACGTCCCATCCACCAGCGGGTAGCGGTCGAACACGTCCAGAGTGTCGTCACACAGGGCGCAGGAGACGCGCGGCTTGTGCTGCCCCGCCAGCGTGGACAGGATGAAGAGGCGGGTCTCGTCGTTGCCATGGTTACCCTCGTCCTCGATCTGCAACAATGAGAGAGGTACATGAGTAAGCTATCGCGCAAGTAAGCGATGCGACCGTAGCCGGTTCGCAGGATTGGATCTCGCTACTTCCAATTTTACTAGGACACCTTTTCGATATCTATCTTACGACTAAGGGCCGGTTTTTTGATCCGTAGTTAAGCATTGGTAAAAAATCGAAATAATTGGTAAAAAATCAACAAAATTTATATGTAGCTTTCATGCTTGACAACTTGACTAATGGTTAAAGTTGACTACGGATAAGATGATGGCCTAAGAATCGCGCAAGCTTCGATGATCGCGTAGTCGCGTTCTACTAGGGCGATGCCTGAGAGAGAGCAGCTCATTACTTATGGAAGATAGAGAATACCGCGGGCCCACAATTTCAATATTTCATATCCCCACATTTACATATTACGATTAATGCACACACCCACGACACTTACCGCGGCAACTCTCCCTTCGTAATAACGCAAGTAAATGACTGCATAAAGTTGAATAATGAAAGGCTGAAAGGCAATTACGCTGAATTCAGAGTCGAAGTCAAACAAAGGCGTACGAGCGCGCCCGAGATCGATTGTGAGCACAATTCGTTCACGTACTAGCAATTTGTGAGAGCGAATAATAATGAAAGTTTAACGAGTTCCATAGCTGAGTAGGCATACGATACATAATTAAACCCATTATTAATTATCAAAGTCGGTTGTCACGTTAAATTAACTAAAATATAGCCGCGGCATTATCAGTAGACCTTGCGAAAGCGCATGAAAGCGGAGCTAGAGTTGGCCGCAGGGCAGACATAAAATTGCTAACTGATCATAAGGAACTTGCACATTCCGATGCGTATCTATGACGGTATGGTAAACATTCTATTATTAGATCCGCGTCGTGTCACCAGGAGCACATAGAACGTAGTGGGAGAGAGCGTTGACCTACGAGTACGCAAACAAACTCAATATGATTTGCAGTGCGGTGCAGTTTGCCAAGAGACGGGCGGGGGCGGCCATCCGCCGAGCGCAGAACACTACCGCGATACCTTACTTCCTTTCGCCTACAATACAATACAATACAATATAACTTTATTGAACAAAACACACAACATACATTAAATAAAACTACGCCTACCTACACTGTTCTCAATTTTTGAGCAACCAAGCTAAATATAAACCTTCATACACAAATGTGCACATTTCCCTGTTGCAAATTGCAGTCGGCGGACACCTGTCATCAATTTTGGAAAGATAAATAACCAGGCGGCGCGGCCGCGTGGTCGGGACGCGAATGATTGATTCATTCCAGCAAACAGCTGTTCGCATTCGACCGAGCTTTTGATTGATATCGCCAAATTATTGTCTAGATACTCAGCGACATTCATGAAACATCCGCCGCCGCTGTAACTAAGTACTAAGCTATGTTGGCGTCAGTAAAATGAGGTAGTTTGTCAATTAAGTCAGCGCCCGAAACGTCGCCCGAGGACTAATGAACGACAATTAAATAGTAAGCGCTGACTTCAAAAGGTGCTGAGGTTGCGGCGGCGCCGGGCGTCGAACCCGCGACTCCTCTCTGCAAACTTACACAATTTACTTTTGCACTGCAAGATTGATGAGCTCCGCAACGACAGTCTATTTATTTACTCAATCCGATCACGCTTTGTCTTGCAATCGTAGCCTTTTACAGTCTAGGATGACTCGTCGCTGCAGTAAACCGCACATAAAACTCAGACTATAACCAGATATTATTACGTGGCGGAAGAACCGCAGTCTGACTATATGCAACTCAGTGTAGGGGGTGTATACGAGCAGACGACCATTTCGACTGTAACTATTACATACGAGTGCTCTCTCGTTTAATTAGCTCTCCTTGGGTAATCTGCATAGACAAACTTTAGCCGGACCAAAAGGACTAACTATGCTTCCGTGTGGTGAAAGATTAATTGAAATAAAGGAACGGTTGAAGTTTTTTTCACATTCGAGATGTAATCGCCTGTCGTTTGTTTTCGGGTGTCGGAAGAGGTCTACGAGGGCGCGAGTCCCGAGCCGAGTACCAGGAGCGCAGAGAGTGCTTGAAGCGTCGTTAGCTCTCGACGATGTGCCACAACGACTGTACACACGTTAAAACTTTCACGATTGAAGGTGGCGCATTAATTAAACTGTCGCTTGGGGTTTGTACAGCTCAAGTTTCATCTTTTTGTCACACTTCAACAAAAGTGTCGTCTTCACAGCTGCTGAAATATCTCGTAGCTTGCAACTTTATATCGGCTGTAAATTGTGTGCTAATTGCTTTGTTTGCACAGTTTGTCGTCTGCACATTAGTGTAATGGGAAGATTTTAAAGACGACGCCGGTAGTGGCGCGGTTATATTGCAGTATAAATCTGAACTGTACCCGGGAGGGTGGCTTATTCTTTATTATATTCAAATGAAAGTTTTCCTATCCTTGTTCGTAGATGGTGTGGTCGCGACGGGTAAAATTTGGTACAAAGAGCTAATTCGCGGAGAAAGCGGCCGCCGCCGAGCGGGAGCGAAAAACCCCACTACAGATCCAATTAGCCGCACAAGATATCCAATAAAATGGAATCTGATTCGGTTGGAATTATAATTGAATTATTATATCTTGTTTAATTTTAAGCCAGCGCAGATTCAACGGTTCACAGATGGTATTGAGTAATACTACATATTTGAATCATCCACTTGAAAGTCTGCGGTTAGGATCGACACTCGAAGCTTAACAAAGATGGTTTGTTTGCGCTTCCTTCATTGTTGGCAGACATTTTAAACGCATTGCGAATGCGTATTGCGTGAGCGTAGCTAGACGCACTGGAATATGCAACTGCATGTAGGTACCTATAGCTAGTCGGTAACAAACAATATCTCAACTGCACGGACAATTACAGGTTTATATCGTCTGCACCATTACTCGACGACGATAAAACTTGTCTGCGTTCATCAGTATGCGACTGTGAAAGGGCCCGGTTTATGTAAATCTGAAGCATTTATTATAACCGCAACTTTGTAAACGTCACCGATACGCCCCGCTCTAGCGATTCATAAGGCGTGCAATTTGCTAATCTCCACAGAGAGAATTCATCTGACGAGACGGATACCGAGGCTGTGCATATTTCCGCACATGTTATTGAGGTATTTGTGCAATTTTTGTGCCTCGAATCCCCCCGGGAACGCGCGGAGGTGTCGCCTAGCGGAGCGCCAGTCTCGCGTGTCGCGATATTTTCTCGCCCGAATTACCTTCGCGTCCAAAAATTCCATATTAAAACGAGGTGTTCACATTTCTTACATTTTGCCGGAGAAATTCAGAGGGATCTTGTTAACAAAACAAAAAGGAGCAACGTCTTTATATTACAGTTTGGTCGCATTTTATTTGCGCCCTCGAGCGATATGAAGTGGCGGGTGAGGGGCCATCCCTAGTCGTCACAACGAGAATGAAGTAAAATTTAGATTCAAATGGGTGTTAAAAATGCTCGGTTGCAAAGTGAGTGGGTGTAGCGACTTTGATGCGATTTTGATGAGGTGCCCGTCGGATACTAGCGGCGACGAAGACATTTTTATTAAAATTTGTTGTAAGATCGACAATGCAAGTAAATTTAGGACGTTCGCTAGCATAAATTTGTCGAATAATGGAATGAGTATTTTATCAATGTCAATGTTGAATTTTTAAATGGAAATGTTTGGGTAATGTTTTTTAACTAACTGTAACTGTTTTTTTTCCATTTGCCTAGCGTTGCGGTTTATCGTGTTTCATTGCAGACGGGAATCCTTTACATGGAAAACTACTTATGCTTTAGTTGGTTTTATTGTTACATCGCTATTGTTACGTAACTTGTATTGCCCATTACACTGGATACGCATTATCTGACTAGAAAAAGAACGTAATTAAACATATACAACATTAAAACAGTATTTGTTGCTAGAGTGTATAATTTGGCATCATTATTGAAGTCTATTTAAATCGTGTGTTTAAATTTGTTTCATTACATGCAAAATTTTGTTATATTAATTATGTTAATGTGTTGAATGGATGCAAGAAAGTATATAATTATTGAAAATTGCAAAATAATCTAGGTAAGTTGATATGTTGTTTGATTATAATGTTTACCATCTACCAACCATCATTAATAGTCTAGCCATAAACGATTTACTAAAATGTATCAGTAGGTTCATACTTCTGTACCTATACATTTAAAATTGAGTAGGTATATTAGTCTATCGTTAATAAGAAAAAAAATAGTCGAAAGGTCGAGCTCTACTGCTCAATGAAAAAAAACATTTTTTACATTGGCATTCATTCGATGAGTCTAATTTGTTTATTTTTACAAAATCCCCGAACTGTCGAAACGTCGATTATTCAGGTGAGGTACAATGTGAAAATGGCAGTAGAACGAAAATCTAATTATGGATAATTAGCATTTTGTGAATAACCCATGTTGTAATCGAACTCTAGTGTGTGCGTGCTAAAATTACGATTTATTGATACATTCATATTAATTATTTTACAAAAAAGTAGCGTTTAGGCATGAATGTAGGATACCTACATAGCTGGCCCAGGTAGGTATATACGAGTATGTGAATCGACTACAACATTTTACATCAGCAGTAAATTTTGCACTAAGTTTTGTAGCAAATAAACACAACTGTACACGGCGGATAATTGAATGGTAAATAATACAAAAATGCACTTTATTTAAAACTTAGATGGCTGAGTCGGTACATACATTTGCTTGGCAAATAAGTACTTTTCGCGAACGTTTGCAGTTCTCGTTTGCTCACAACTTTGAAACTTATTTGGTTTGCGACTCGATGACTGGTTCAAGCATGCTATAGCTAAATTCACATCAATGGACAAATCTAGACAAGGTCTAGTCACACTGAAATACAAATTCAGATTTTCCTTGACATACATCATAGGGTGTATCTGTATAGGACCTGTTTAACACAGTATTTCACCACTAATTAATAAAGCTAGAAAGTAGTGGATTCTGTGCAGGATACAATAATAAGTTTACATCAATTTAATGTATGATAATGTGTATATAAAACATGCCTAACCTACATAAAATAATACACTTGACAAAGAACTCTTTGTATGCATAAAAGTATACAATCATTACTCATTATTTACCTGAACTGAGCATGTGTGCATTACGTTTACGATCGAAGTGTGAGTGCGATTCATATAACACCACAACAATTTTAGTGTCGAGGCAGTCCTCAAGTTGTAAAATTTGTTATTCCTCACAAGTGCTAAATTGCAAATGTGATACTAAAATTTTCCGAGAAGCCAGCGTAGAAAAAATATAAGTACCTACCTACCTAGGTAATAAACAAAGAATAAAATGTGTGGTGTAAATCGACACACATTACAAAAAACATGCTGACACCTAGATTCTGCTTTCCTTTTTGAGAAAAAAGGCAATTTAGATCGTGAGACTTAAAAACATATGGGGGAATATAATATAATAAACAGTACAAGTACCAGGCAAGCATAGATAGGAAGCAGTGTCTCGCCACGTGCACCTTCAGCTGAATCAACATAACGCTGAACAATCATCACAGACGGTGAACCAGAATAATAGTTTCTGATATCACGTTTTTTGATAAGTAGAGGTATAGGTACGAATTCATTATCATTGATCACAATTAATTCGAAAAGAAATGGTATACAACTCTACAGCATCTAGTAAAGCTAAGTTTGGAGTGTATGATGCTCTTACGGCAGATAACTGCAAAAATATCACCAGCAAGGTGCAACACCAATAAGACAAGTTTAGCATATGGATACATTCATAAAAATAGCAGCAAGCTTAAACAGATAATAAAGTTGTTTTGTTACGACACAGTTTACCAGCTAAACAATAAACAAAAGATAACGTTGCCAAGAGTATACAACTTTCGATTCACAGCCGCAGCCATATCAAAACAGTATGCAAATGCTAGAGCAGCATATCCAATAGGTATTTGATTAACATGTTTATTGAAAGCAGATACCGCCAAGTAGAAAATAACAGCTTTACTTATCAGTTGCAAAATACATATAAACATAACGACAAGACCTTATTGCTTTGTATTGATAACCCTGCACTTAGGGTTATATCACCTCGAGACCGCTTTATCGATGTTATAAGAGTTATAACTATAACAAACTTGTCAATAAAACAAATAACTCTGTATGCAAAAGTGCATTACTGAATGGTTGTTTCATGAAAAAAATGTTTTGCTATTTTGATATCTATCTGACACGCCACCGACCCAAGTTCAAATAAATATTATAATATCTCCTAGCACTCAAAACTTGGTAAGTCAGTTATGACATCTAGATTTAACCCCCGCTCTAAATTCACGCATAAGACAACGCAAACACATGATTCGGTCAACAACAAACACGATGATATCAGAACATGTTCAAATAAGTATCGATCATTATGCATCTAGCATGTAGGTGGTGTGAAATGACTATTTTAGTCGGCCATGATCGTTTGGTATACCGAGATAGGTATAGCTGATGGCATGGAGTTTGTGTGAGACTAAAGTATTATAAATGCAACCAAATGACTGTTTGTGATCTTCAACCAAGGACCGGTCTTTTAATACAGTTCATGCCTACGCCCATAAAATATAAGAGCTCTTGTTTATGAGCAATAATGTGTGTATTTTATATGCTGCGCCGATGACTCCGTGATTCAAATGGGTGGACGTTATGCGAACACACACATACACACACGTACCTATTTAATTTACAATGTGAGCATCAATCTTTCCTTCCAGGGTCAAGTTGATAAACTGGTGCAAACTGCTGGTGAAGTATGCCTACTTATATGGTAGGGTTTTATTTACCCGTATTGAAGACTAGTGTTAGCGCCTGTCTCTGCCATGTAATGGGTATGTGCAAATTGTACACTGTACAATACATACAGGGTGTAAATGTCATGCACCCGAAATAAATGACACGTTTAGAGAATTAAAAAAAACATTATCATGACATTTACATAGTGTATACCAAGTTACCAACTTAGCTTAATCTTACACATAACTATAAGTAATAACTATTACTATATTAACACTAAATTGTAGCAATTTGTACCTATCTAGGTGTATGTGTGTCGTTGTAGTCATCACACAATGTAGCACGTAGTCATATCTTAAACATACCTACTACAACTACTTTGTTGTAAGCTCATAAACAAATCTGATTTTTCTAGAAACATCTATGAGATTGAGATAGTAACATAATTATGTAAATAAATATTACTAAGTAATCTAGTAGACATTTATTGCTGCGATCATTACCTAGATTAGATAGTTATACCTAGACAGAAAACTGACCATAGACAATTTCAGTTACTGTAATTATTTATTTATAGACAATCATATTGATATGATGTAAAGTTTGTGATTGTATAGTTTTGTATTAATCATGTTTTTTAATTCTTTGTAATTGTAATCTTTTTATCGTAACCCATGGGGCGAGTTGTCGACATACTCTATCCACAACTTTTTTGTACCGGTAGCGCCAAACGGACACACTATGTCCAGAATGTTGCGTTCGTATTATTGATAATCTATAATCAATATAATTCTTTGTTTTCTCCATTACATTATATGTAATAAGGCCCTTTACGGGATAAAGACGATCAAGAATGTCTTGCATAAACTGTCATCTCGGTGACAAAAACCACCGAAAAATGCAGCCCGTTTAGTCAGATGGTTCCTTTATCACACGCGCATTCGGTAAACACGCGTGAATGTAAACACGAACCGACGATAAGAGACCAATACTGCCAGCCGTTTGCCTAGGGACAACGCCCGGCCCAAGGAAACCCAGCCACCGTACACCCGACTCCAACCTTAATCCTATTAAGATAAAGATCACTTTCAAAGAAAAAGAGGTAAAGCTGAGTTGGTTATCCGTAGCCGTGGTAAACACGCTGCGTACAATATTGAATGGGGGCTATTACGTAATGTCGATGTTGCTTTCGGCCTATTGAGTAGATCCTTAGCGGCTTTCAGAATAGTCGCTTGATTCGTAAACTGAATTGAACTTTGATCGGGCTAAGGAATGCTTTATTGTTAGCGCGTCTTAGGAATTGTATCTGATTAGACTGGGCCAATTTAAGAAGGGTAAACGGGCGCATTCTGACCAGGAATACAGAGGAATAGGTGTGTTGAATTTATTAGCCGCACTAATCATTAGGGTTACCAATAAATATACAATATAAAATTGATGCCTTCGCCTGTGGTTGAGCTAAATATGTATGTAGGATTGTGTTTGCGGAGATCGGTCTGTCATGAAATTATATGGTAGGTATGTCAGTTATATGAGAAAGACATATTATTTTAGTACCTCGCTCGTAAACATATAACTACACTAGTATGAAAATTATACCTTGACCTCGACAACTTAAACTACGTGATGCTTGGTAAACAGTAAGTACATGGTTAGATGGAATGACTAAACATTTATGTGCTTATTAATAAACTAATGAGTAGTCATAGTTTAATGCTGCGGTACATAATACCTTACCTACCAACACGTAGGGTAAGGGTACCGAGACTGCCAGCTATTTGGTTTTGACTATAATATATGACATGCCATTCGATTCGACCCAGAAAACTTTGATAGGATTACTAAACTTTATACATATACTCGTATATTTTTGAGCAGGAGCATTATGTTTGTTAGAAATAAACTCTGAACTTAGAAGTTGTTTAGTTAGCCAATAACCGGTACTTTTACCCTATTATGTATGTATGTACTAGTTAACATTTACACATCCGGCGACCTTAGTCTAGAAATGTTATTTTATGAAGGCGAATGAAATAAAGTAATTTATAAGACTTATATGGGTATTATCATACGTACATAATATACCACAGCTTTAAACTCTTTCCATTTTTTTTATTTTTATATAAGTAATGACAAAAAAACCTCGACTAACAAATACTTTGTCATAGATACTCAAATGATTGAAATAAAAGGGCGCGATACTTCTTATCACACACGGTTCTAAAACAAATATTGTGCTAAGAATTCAAGTGCGTACTTATTTTAACATTGTATCATAAAAGGTCTACTTACAAATATATTTTTAGATAAGATTCTATTGTTCGTTGGAAAAACTATCTATACTAACTACAATGTAGAACTGATCATTACCTAGGTTAATAACGAGTGATTTTTATAACATGACGATAAAAAATTAGGGCCTTACCACAAAAACTTAGACAGTATAACAGGTGTTTACCGCTGTCAAACGCCTACAAAATCTGTCAAATTTCGTTTAAAACACTTGTTAAACAGTGTTTAATGTTTTTTGTGGAAGCGTCCGTAGTCGAGCGGGCCTCAGTGATCGTAACTGATCACTGAGGTAAAGCAACAACTGACACGGTCAGCCATTGGATGGGTGACCAATTTCAAGTGGTGCTTTTCTGGACGCTTCCGTACTTCGGACGGCACGTTAAGCCGTGTGGTAGCACAGTTAGGATCTAATCAAACGTAAATGTAGTAAATACTATAAACAATTAAATTAGATTAATATCTTGGATGTGTTTCATACGGCCGAGGAATTTCTTTTATATACTTACATACCTATAGGTGAAGTTCACCTTCAAAGCATTTAACGAGCAAAATTACTATGTAGTGTAACAACGTTATAAGTATTACATTTATATGCAAATTGATACAACGAATTCCAATCTCAAATTGCAATTTAAGGTGTGCTCAACGATGTTGTTCGAGAATTAAGAGTATTTGCTGATAGTCCTGCGATCCTAGTAAGTATACATTACTTGTCCTTGTAAGTTAAGAGTATTGTAGAATTCGTATTTTGTGTGCTTAGGGTACCTAGATATCGTCGCTATATAAAATACCTAATGTTTATATTACTACAGGTATTACATACTTTAAGATTCATACCTATTTTCTTCCTTTCATGGTTACTTACCTAAACATCACCATTGTAGTTTCCTTGCCTAATATAATATACACAACAAAGGTAGTGTGCAAATCCTCAGAATCCTGTAATCCTGGTATTAACCCGAGGCAGGTCTTGCGATTTATAGTGTTGCCAGCTAGGCGGGGCTAATACATTGTCGCCCGCTGAATGCTGCCAGCTACAATACAAATTGACTATTCGCACGAGTGCAAAGTGCAATGTTATACAATTTACGACTTCACTTTACTACATGTACCTATGTATTTTAAGTAAGTATTTAATTTTAAGTACATAGATCCATAATACCTACTTAATATATTTAGGTTTTATATCATGTGGTTGAGACAAAGTAGCTAAGGTAAAATTTCAATATAAAAGAGTGCCAATATTTAAGTTTCCACAGGATTAATGTACCTATTTCACGTTAGTATTTTTTTTTACTGTTGAGGCAGGCAGGACCCTGCCCTGTCTAACGCAGACCCTTTATCACGGGAAAACATTCAAATTGAATTTATTCCGAACGCTGTGTAAGGTTGGCCACAAGAAAACTCACTGCAAAAACAAGAAGATTTTCCATTCTTTACGAAAGAATATTTTTAGCTAACTCAATAACTTTATTTATAAGCTATTAAGATAACGATCTAAAATTGTAAATAAGGAGGTTTATTTGGTTTTCTTAAACGCTTGTAAAGTTGCGTCTTTTAGAGACATTAATGGTCGGTCGGTTAGTAAAAAATTCAAACACAGTTGAGTACTAAGTAGGTACTGTAAAATAAAGAGAAAGCTTAAAGAGGCCACTTCAGACGATAACAAGATTAAGCGAGTTTAAAATTTCATCTAAGCCGTGTTGGCGGAGTCGTACTGAGGAGCCCTAGTATTTAAGCTGATCCCCAACCAAGTATTTTTCTGTTGACTGGCAAAAGCAGCCTTACTCTCTCCCTGATAAGGTCCACGAAATAAAAGGTAAGGCCGACCCGTATCTGAAGTTACAACTCGCTCCTCAGAGATGTTAAAGGATTTGGCATTCACAGATGGAGCGAAAAAGAAAAAAGGATTTCCCTCTTTAACCTTTGGAAAAGATTTCTGCCGGCGATGCCTTCGCTGATACCGTCACCTACTCTAGTATTTATTTGTCGTACGATAGCCCTAGAATTATGTTCCTCCGAAGCTAATCTTCAGTTTAGTAATGTACCTATGTAGCCCCGGTATCTTTCACTGAATGCATTGTAAGTACTTTTTAAAAGAAGCTTTATGTTCGCACGACAGCCAAGTCCCGTCCGTGTCGGGAGCCACACAATGGAATTCATAGTTTAAACAATCGTCGCGTAGGCGCAATAAATAAACCAATAAGCCAAACATTAATTACATTGTATTTGCTGGCAATCGGCAGGGAGCAGCATTAGCATTAGCCTCGATTATGGATAAGGTCTACGACCTATAAGTTATTCAAAGGACCGAGTGAGCGTGCGGCCAGATATGGCAGGTGTGTTATGTAAGTAAGCAGTCCACGTCTGCTCACCAGCCCGCTGTGTGCCAAGGCCCAGGACTATCGAAAGTTACCGCTGCAAATCCGATTTTCCCCGGCAATGCCATGAAAAGTTAAAGTGCACAAAGGTCGAAAATAGCCAAGCATTCATAACAGGTGCTGTCCAAACTTACAGAGACGCCAGACAAATTTATAATGATATAGCCCATTACCTCTCACAGGGCGCCATAATGATAACAGTAGAATATAGTCGTTACCGCCAGCAGGACTTTAGGGTGTACAATTTAAAACATAAATTAGATCGTTCAGTGTCTAAATACGGGCGGGTGAGAGGAGGTAGGGGTCTGGGCACTGCCGGGAGGTTCGGCACGATGAATAACGAAGCGAGGAGGTGTATCGAGTGTGGAGGCACGGGCTGCGGGAGGGCGCGATCGATTAGTGCACCATGCCACGTCGCTGCAGCCGGCTACCAGGGCCCTACTCCGACACTGTGCGGAAAAATTCAACACACACATGCGTTGTACCTTTGATTACAATGAGAAATTCGTTTCGTTCTGCGCTTTTTGTAAGCTATTTCCTACACGCTGATGGAGTGTTTTATTAATCACGAAGAATCATACATTGAAGTGACCGAATCAGAAAGATATTCAGTCTCCTCTTAGAATGTAAAAGGTTACCAAACTCAGATAAACTTCATCCGAATGACGATAAAGACTCAAAGGGCTGTTGTCCCAATACATAGTTGATAGTGACAAGTAAAGCTGTTAGCAGAAGTCGGTTCGATTGCTGGTCACGTCCAGCGACCGGTGATCACTTATTTAACTTGGCCGTGGCGTGATTCCTTTGAAATTCATAAAGCTGAGGCCACGTGATATAATTTATTTATGATATTTTTCTATTCAATAAAGTGAATTTCTCGCGAGCTTCATTATTCTGCAGACGCGGTAGAAACAGGTATATTCTTATTCTTTTTATTTACAGGTATAAATGTTAATGCCATCCTTACAGAATAGCGCAAAGTAAGCTGTAATTGAACACAGTGGTGGTAGTTTCTCAGTATGCTTACAAGCATTTTTGTTGGAACGTTATTCTCCATAAATAAATAACATTTGAAGAAATCACTCTTTACCTATAGCGTCATGTTCATGTTCGGGCGTGTAGCTGGAACCTGCGAGTATCCCGGGAATGCTTTCAAAGGAATTGGCTGTGACTTACAGATTTGTAGAATTTGTAACGGCCCATTGACTCCGCAATAGAACAATGGCGTATTAAGGACCACACAAAGAACTCTACTTTATTTCCAAAACATTAAATATCAAAGGGTAGAGTTCAGCAAAAAATTACTTACAAAGTTTAAAACGAGACAGCAGGAATGGCAGTTGCCGACACAAAAAGCTTTAAGACCGCTGATTAACATAATATTCTTCTTTGTTACTTTCGCTGTTAGTTGAAAAATATACAGCTTTATGTTAAAACTTGGTATCTCATTGAAGAGTTTAACTAAATCCGAATGAAACGAACCGAACCAGAAAAAATAACTACTAGCGATAGCTTTAATGTATCCCTGGCAAAAAAATAAAAAAAGTAATAACATTTAAGACCCAACATAATACATTACAACTACAAAGTTTCCAACTGGCATTTCCGAAAGCATTGACTGCACATTACAAAGAGGGCGATAGAAAGTTTATCTATGGTTTTACAAGTTTTGTAAATAGCGAGCTAGTTTCTAGACTAGTGCTGGGAAGGGGAACCATACAGGAAACTCACTTGCGAGATATGTCGACTTGCACGGTGATAACGTACAAGCTATGTGCCAGTGTATTTCTCAACAAATATAGGTAAAGCAGCATACGAGGCGAGTACTGATAAATGTGCACTTAGATAAGGTTATTTTTAGTCCGTCTATGAAAACATTAGCTATGTACGCAGTGATAGCAAAAGTACATGAAAGGGAATTCTAAAGGTTCATTATCAAGATCGTTCATCAATGTAAACTGTAAGCTAGTTTGAACATCTCATGTTGGAACTTAGCAACTGTTTGAAAGGGATACTTAATATTATACATATTCAGAAAATATATGAAATCAGTATCGAAAATTGTTAGAATCGAGAGTGGAGCAGAGATGATTATTATTATTTTGGACAATCCCACAGACTCTAGCCGCCTAGCAGCTGTAGATCTCAGATTGCGTGGAACAAAGGCTAGATCGACAATGTGTTTAGTTTCCAGATTAGACCAAATCCCGTCACCTAAACACGGATTTTAGATAACATTCAAACTGCGACATCGGTCTGAATATAAATGAGATTTTAGAACCCCGCCGAGCTCGTCTTAGGACTCCCGTGCATAATTACTAGACGCTACTCATCCAACTTTTAACTGGAACTATGAATATTTTTTAATAATTCAATAAAAAATCATTTTAGCGGGAAAGTTATTCAATCTGCCGGGAAAATGGCGCGCGGTTTGCGAATCTTGGCGGCGGCGGAGAAGGGGCTCGCGATCTGTTGCGTGAGCCAGAGTCAGGGGCACGCACCCCGCAGCTGTTTCCCTGGTTCAATGTCAAGAACGATCAATACGCGGCGAGCGGGCGCGATGTAAAATTTCGGCTCGTTTCGGCGCACTCCCGGAAAGCTACTAACCTACCGTAATGCGAGGGTGCGTCGCGATCAATAGCCGGTCGAGGCGAGGCGGCCGCGATATAAATAGTCTTGAACTTCGTCTGGGAACGACCGATTGGAGCGGCCGGCGCGCGCCCGACTCAGAATGGATTCCTTCGCGTTCGACTTTATTTGTTCTTATTTATTGGCTACGAAGTTTGTTTTGTACATTATCGATAAGTCGGTTCCAGGTTTATCTTACTAAGGTATGTTACTTTCAGAAAAATATTCGAGTAAAGTATGCTAACTTGAATCATTCTCTCTCAATAAAACATGAGAATCGTCAGCTGATGCAAATATTTCATTCAGTTTCTATGTAAATCTCCCTTCAGGGAACATTTACACCGACATCTCGGGGCACCCGACCGCAGATGCCGCCGGGTATAATCTCAACTACTCAGATTGGAAAAACAACTGCAGTGAATATCTCTATCCTAGGTACCCTAAGTCGCACCAAAAGCCAATATCGCACCCGCTTTATACCTCATCAGCATGCATACTACCAAACGTAAACCTCGGCGAAATATTCAAGATTGAATTCGAAAGTAAAATGCGATTTTGCAGCTTTGGTGGTGAAATAAAGAAATAAAATGAAGGAGCGGTGGCAAAAACGACGAATTAATTATACTCGTGGAAACTGAAAATCGATGAGGCAAAAATGAATGAAATCAAGCTCGGGCGCAATTACAGTGAGTAAAGGGAGGAGAAACGGTAATATCAAAGGACGAAAACGAGCGCTTCATTACTGGGAATACTGGCAATAACAATACGGCTAATGGTCGCACTACACCGCCCGCCCATCGCCGGGAATATCTCCTGCAAAGAATGAATCCCTGGTAGCAATTTATTTTGCAATTTTGTATTCTAACGTTCGAAATTTAACTTCACTGGAAATCTTTTATTTTATTGGTAGCTGTTAATCCAATTCATTCATTAGCGTAGTTGTTTGTAAACACAATCATCTGTGCGATTAAAGTAATTAATTCAAATACAAATATAAATAGTTACTCTGATCGCAATAACATAATATTAAAATGGTCACATTTAAAAACACCTGCCAGTAATAGGGTGGACAATAACAACCAGGTATAATCGGTATTATAAGATCGTTTTCCTTATGCTGATAACAATGAAATTGTATGACGATGCGGTGACTTGAGGCGGCCAAGAATTCATTATATTGTTGGCGACATCCACAGCGGTGGAACAACATGTTTAGTGTGTGGATAGGTCGCGCACATTGCCATGCTGTTATTAAAAAGCGTGGAAAAATATTTAATAATCGATTACCTTATCAAAAATTCTTATAAGTTTTCAATACTCTCATTGTAGCATAACTTGATTAGCAAGGTATTTATTAGCGTCACTCACTCCAATATTTATGTCTCTGCCTCTAAGTAAACACTATTATTTACCACGATGTAAGTGTAACTTTTCTAATAGATGAATCAATTATCAATAATTACGTTAAGTTACTGCGCATGTCGCAAGTAATAATAATTACAGTCTTACCTAAACACCTCGCAATTAGGTACGAGCCAGATTATGTGAATTCTATCCTTCTGAACTGAATATTAAGTGCAGTATTATCATAATTTAATCTTAAATAGGAAACCAACATGTACCTAAGTACCTACCTACTCGTCGGGCGATTATTCTTGAGTTATGTTAATGTTTGATACAAAATGGGTTTATTTTTAACACGAATTGCAATGTGCCGCTTAAGGATTGCTTAAAAGGTTTATTTAGTCGTCAACCGACTTCGATAGTTAAAATATTCATAATAATATTATCCATAAGTATGCAAGGTAACAGGACGCTGAAACTGAAAAACTCTGGTTAAAGTTACAAACAATATCTGCTTTTTGCTTGAACAATTTGGCACCGTTGTAAATATGAGGACACCAGGAACGCAAAGGCGTTTTATTTACTAGCCACAATTTTATGCGAGTATTTTCTCTTGACTCCTGTCAAAGTCTATTTCTGCGCGCCTGGTCAAATAGCCGGCCGCATAGATGCAGTTGTTTTGCTATTTAGTTCGATCGCACGGAGATTTGCCAACGTTCGGTGCCGACTGCAGCGCCGGCGACGATCGCTAACTAGGTCGACGGAGAGCGTCGACCCCACACGGCCGCCTTCAGGGTTAACCACGCAACACGAACGCTCTAACCACCTCTGATGTATGAGTGCCTGGTTACATAAGGCACAGAAACAAAAATAATATAAATAATAGTAAGTATTCATAACGATTTAGGTACTATAATCATAATGCAATTGGCATTTGTAATTAGTAGTTATAGTATAGGTAGTAACTAAACAAACGTTCGAAATATTATTAGTGTAGGACTAGTAACCTCAAGATAAAGTAGATAGGTAGATCCAATAGGCTTGGCAAATGGTAAACAAGAAACCACAATAGGTACCGTGATCTCCATAACTTATTGTTTGCTACAATTGCCAGTTATATTCGCAGCTAACCTCAAAATCTGCATAACAAGATTCCAGTAGATGGCAAAATAACTGCCTCTTGGTTTTATCGACAAACATACGACCACTGCTGAAGTAAGTACATAATAACAGAAGGATTTACTAGAAACACCTGTTAAGCGGTTATCTAAACTCTTTTCCCTTTACTTATCGTGACAATAATAATAGAATGAGAGTCAACGACCGGCCTACTTTGATTATAATAGGTAGGAACATAATGTACGCGTAATGTTTGTTTTTATCTGAAATTGTTAGGGAATCCGGTGCCTTACCGGTTGTCAACTAATCAGTATTGTATTTATTCAAAATAGATACTATAATTAAAGAAATTTAAGGTTTTTTTAATGTTCAAGGTAGTGAGTAGGTCGTAGGTAGATAAAATGGTAAGATTATTAAGGCTTCCACTAAACGATTACGAAATAATTTGACAAATACAATTGACAAGAGTACTGGCAGCTACCAAGATAATATGCGAATGAATAGGTCAATTAAGGTAATGTTTAGTTCTGCTTCTCCGATGATTATGTTCGACGACACGCCACGATGACGGCGGCGTGGGCGAACCTGCGAGAGTGGGCGGTAAAAATGCTTATTATGCACCGACATCCAACCGATGCGACCCTGGTAGCCGAGTCAGTCGATGTCTTAAAAAAAAACGCACTATTGAATAAACCCGCTTAATTTTTATCGTGTCCATAGGAGGTGGGCACTACGGTACTTAGTCAAGTTTCATAATGAAAATTTATGTAGCTTTCAACGTATAAACAGTCAATTACAACATCACACCAAAGTTAGGGCATGCTATTTCATAGCCGGCAAATAAGCACCTCACGGTACGCACGGCATGTTTATCAAGATTGCATTCAACGTTTACGATGTTAACAAAAACCGGTCTGTGGTTGTCATACGCTTATATGGCAGGCCTCTCGCTGTTGGAGACTTGCGATAAATTGACAAAAAATTCATCAATAAATCGGAGGCAAACGAAACATACTAGTTGCGAGTGTCTGGATGGCGGGTCGCACGCCGGTTTCACCATTTACAGCGAATCACATCGCGACGAAACGCAATGTTGAAAGACGAAATCAATCCGAATGTAGCTGAATGCTCAGCATACTCAAATTGGTGCTCAGAAATCTAGTATTTTTATAGCAAGGAAATTAAATGCATTCACATGCTTGATGGTACTCATTGGATAACCTAAATAATCTGAGTTGTAATAACATAGCGAGTAATCACAGAAAATGTATTAGTAAATATCGGTCTAAACGAGACGAGTGGACAGACAGACTGAAGGAACGGGTTTCCCGTTGTCGCAATCTATCATTCTGATCCAGTTCTATTGTACGCGTATATCTATTAACTGGGAACTTTCCCATTTATTCCCTACAAGGGCTTACGAGAAATCTGTAATGGAGCCGTAACAGTTACAGCTTTATATGATTGGTAAACGGCTCATTAAAATGTAATGTTACATGTCTACGGTGGCTACACGAAGCCAAATAGAAAGCTCAGTAAACACTCATATATGCTTTTCAGACTGAGAGGTATTGTTAATATGGATACACTTATTTATAATAGCCTATCATGCATATGTGGCATCCACACTTCGTTATGGGATAATTTTTTGGGGCAACTGCACTAAAAAAGATACAATATTTAAAGCGCAAAAAAGAATTATCAGATCAATGTGTGGTCTTAAAACGATAGACAGCTGTAAGCCGTACTTTAATAAAATGAAATATTAACTCTTACAAGTCTTTATATCTACGAAGTCGCGTTATTTGTAAAAACAAATCCTAATCTCTTCATCAAAGCAGCAGATGTACATCACTCCAGTAGAATCCGTTCGATCCATAGGAATAGGATATGTATCCAAAGCTCAAAGACTGCTTTAATGAATAAAAGTGTTTTCTGCATGTCACCACTTATCTATAACAAAATACCGAACAGTATTAGAGATTTAGACCTAAAATTTTTTAAAAGAAAATTATTTAAATTATTGACTGATAAATGCTATTATACGATAACAGAATTTTTTGGAGATACTACAATATAGGTAACGAATGAGATTGACAATGGACTACTCGGTTACAAATTATTTACTTTATGACATTGACTTTTTCTAATTACTTACAATCTATTTATTTACTCACCTTAGCTATTATTTAATACCTATTTAATTTAAATTTAATTATTGATTGATAATATTGTTAATTGGATACCTTCTTTTGTACATTTGCCTGTTACTATTAGTTTGCATGTATTAACTAGTGTGCTATATCACTAAATGTTCGTATGCTTAATAAGCAGTACATGGAATGTACCTACTACCAATTGTATAAGATCTCCATTTACCTGTGTACACGAATAAAGAGTTTGATTTGATTTGATTTGATTTGATTTGAATAGAGATATTGTTTTTGCAATGATTGGCTTAAATCGATAGATACTGATAGAAACATGTAACCGCAAGATGTGTTCCAGCACGTATGATATAAGACAGAAACATTTTAGGTCTGATTATTCTGGCAATGCTTACCACCAAAACGTTTGTTTTAAAAATATTGCCCCGAAAGGAGCCGCCGAAAACATGTGCATCGCGTCGGCGCGGCCGCGTCTCGCCTCCATATTTAGCCGGCTAAAAGTGGTGAGTTATGTCCATGAGAATTCAAAAGAAATCCACGTCACTAATCCTCGTATGGGGAACCTTGGCCACGGTGTCCCATTTCAGCGCACTGCACGAGTGGCCACAGCGTCGGGTTTCAAGCAAACAAGCTTGCCTCATCCCCTCTTTATCAATACTTACCACAGTTGCCACAAATGCATGTGTGAATAGGTAAATTGAATGATATTTGTGTTTTCGTGTGAGCGTAGATTCGTCAGTTTTTATTTATTTGTGTATGTGTTGTACAAAACGCAACTAAGTATTCAAAGTTTTTATCACAGTAACATGACATAAAAACTGATTTATTCATGTTATTTTGTTATAAAATTATAAATACATAATGTATGGACGATTGTGCGCTAATAATTACTAACTGCGATAAAGCAGTATTTATATCTTCGGCTAGGCAGGATGCGAGCAGTGCGTCATACCGGCTGGGCCGTATAAATTATAAATTTACATAATTATCTGAGCAGATGAATTACAAATAAGTATTTACTTTCATAGCATGTTTTTTTCTGTAAAACGACTTTGATATTTCTCTTTATTATATTGAATTTAGCCAGTGTGTGCACATTGGGCGCACTCCGAGGACCGGTCGTCCCGCGTGCACAATCAATATGCCAGCAGACAGCGGGGCAACCATAAATAGAAGAAATGGTCGCAGCTTTAATGATCCTGCCCCGAGAAAACGTGCCTCGACTGTCGCTCCTGTCAATCAGGTATTAAACTTACTGTCGTTTCTTTACATTTATTAGAGAGCCCCGAGACTACTGAATTAGAAAATAAATCACGGATTCAATGCTTCGTAAACTTGATCAACTTTACAACACTATAATTGCACAATATAGCCGAAAGTTACACCGTAAAAGGTTGTTAAAACACATCGGAATAATACCAGGGTAACATAAAATTATGAAGTTTCCCCTAGTGGATCGTCGCAACGTAACGGAGCGTTGTCACGCGACGTCAAGCGAAACGCGTCTACCGCCAGTCTACAAGACAATTTGGACGGCATTATTTATGTGATAGATAAGGCGAAGAAATGTTACTTCTAACGTTCCGTTCCACCAATTCACAATAAGCCGTAGCGCGATCTACAATCGTTAGACTCATAAATATTGCACAATCTTCGTATCGTTTTTTGTTCGCATATTTCACTCATTTCTATGTTAGAGTCAGTCCATTGAAGTATGTAACAGAATTTAAAATGCCAAAATAATTGTTGAATTATATTACTTACATTATATATATTAAAAATGAATAATAGTTTAATCGTATGTTATGAATTTTAACGTTGCAAATTCTGCTGGAACAATCTTCTACAAAACAATGGAATGGATTTAGTTCAACGCACCATAACAAAAATGTTTGTTAGTCCCGATAATAATGATTTTCAAAGCCGTACGTAGTTCAGCAACATAAATCACATTTCCATAACAGCCTTTTACACTACAATACAAATGTGCAAGAGAATCCCAATATAATACGTTTCAATTCATTTAAAAACTTGACCCACGAAAATATCTGCCGGGTCCGACGTGTTGAGAAACTAATAAAAATGTACTTATATGCTTATGGCCTGAAACAGTTATTCAATCAGCGAGACAGTTTAAATTACAAGCACTTAATAACGTCTGACGTAGGGTGCTGGGCAGTATCAAGTAATAAATACAAATGCTACAAAAATAGCAGGCTCCTCGTTTGCAGGGGAATGACCGTTGGTTGACACACAAGTGGCTCAAGGCCTACAGAGTTAGATATTAACTGCATGAATACAAGTAATATTCCGCAAATTGCAAAACAACTGTTTTCCGCGACGGCTCTAAACTTTATAGCAGATAAGGCTAGCTTGACAACTCTTACTATAAATTGCTGTAAAAGAGCATAAATTACTCTTTTAGAGTCAAACTGCTTTTTATTTCTAATGGCGACCAGTTAATGTAGGGCACAGTAAAAACATGGTCTACAGCTGATTAAATTAAATAAAAATAATGTGTATTTCGTATCTACAAAGTACTAATGTCTCGGCCCCGACACCCGGCGGCGCCTCCTCTGACAGCTTTTTATCGCGAAAAGTGTCACCCTGTGTTTTTTATGGCACCGCGAACAAAAGCAAACTTTCACCTCTGAAAACATTTTGTACAACAAAAATATTTATTTGCCTCCAACGTTCTCCTTAGGGTGTCTGCCGACATATGAGCAGTATTGCGAGTTGCGAGTAACAAGCTAATAGAAATCCTGTGGACTCTTACCTTGATTTGATAAGAGTTGACTTTATGCTTGGGCAGAAGGTTGAAAGTGGAGAAGTCCAGTCGCCGGGAGAAGATGCCGTTCGCGCCAGCTCCAGCTCTGAAACAAGGGAGACCAAAATTTATTGAAATATGCTTTCATAACGTGTGGAACCGACCTTACTATGAATAAATCGAAATCCAATTTGTGGCGCGGTTCGCGTCGCTGCCACGGCTTAAGCGGATATAGCTCAGACGACTTAGCTTCTACCCTTAATGAAAAGGGTTACTTGTAATTACATTACTGGGATTTACAGAATACCTGCTGACTCAATGCTCTTGTCGAAGACTGTAAGAAGTTGGTTACTGAACGAATGTTCTCAGTCAACATAGATCTGATCACCAAAGTAATTTCGTAAATTATAAGAATGTCAGTGGATTCAATTCAGAGTCACCAAGGCCAAAAAACTGCATGTAGACCAGTTAAGTCAAGTATGTATGACAGACGAAAACAAGATAAAACTTTATTTTTCATTGCCAAGGCCAAAGCAGACGATTTAGATAATCGTATCTCGCCGGTAAAAACAAACATTTGTCAAGTTCGCATGCACGCGGACTCGATAAAAACGCGATAACATATTTGTCCAAAAATATTACACAATGATCTGGTTTACATGTTCAAACTTGAATCACTTTAAAATTTGAAGTCCAACGATGAGTAACAGTATGTTTATTGTAAGTATACTATTGAGGTAACTAAGTAACTTATATGTACTGTAGGTATGTTACCTACAAACCAAAAAAATATCTAAAGTCTTTTAAATCTGTTAAGTACAGTAGTATTTGAGTTTATTCGGTTCGGTACATAATAAATACTACTTAGTAGTCACACAAATAAATATGAATGATTAGTGTGTCACTGATTATTCCTCTTTATAACATTAGGTACTATGAAGTATGATAGGTAGTACTACGTGACTGTTTACCCGTACCATTGCATTTTCCCTGTCTATGATTAATCTGTTATTTATCAACAAATTGCTCGGGTAATTCTGATTTAGATTTACATATTAAACAAGATTTTAGCTATAAATAGAACACAAGCGGAGCGAAGATCACATCGTCGTTGGGCATCCTGAGGGGTCACTCTATGTGACGAAAAAATAAGCTTCGGAACGTCACTCTATCTCGTTGTTGTAAAACGTGCGGATTTCACGACATCTCGTTCGTTCGTTTGTTTTTCGTCAGTAAAGAGTAACCCTCCTGTTCCGCTGCTAGATTGTAGGATCAAAACTAAAAAAACAAAAGACGATTTAAAGTATAAAATGTGCTCGTTTATAGTTAGTAAGGAGGAAACCAGTTCGTGCTATTGAAATAGGTACCTACTTTAGTACTTTTGATAAATAACAAGTGACATAAAATACCAGTATAATAAAAAAAACAAACTAATCGTCTTTCTATACAGGTGCAAGGCGTTATCAAAATTATGCATCCCCATTAAGTGTAAATCCACTCCGACTATCGCATGTTTTTATTATAATTATGACTATGACGCAAATAATAATCATAAAATAATAAACAAGTCTGTGTCTAGATTAAAATGTTGCTTACGAGAAATAATGAAAGTGTTTCCCGTGGGATTTTTGGGATAAAAAGTACCATATTGTGCGCGAGGATAATATATCATTCTACCTATTGGTGTAAAAAAATGATTTTGATAGATGAATTTGAGATGGAATAAAAAGAAAAAATATACCTATAATCTAGAATGTTAGATCTAATAAAACACAGTAGACTTGCCGAGCCACCGGTGCGTGAGTACCAGGAATCCAGCCGTCTGAAGAGCTAAGATCCAGTTAAACAGCAACTCTATCTACAAAACGTGAACTATTGTGAGTCGAAAGTTGTCTAGTTCGTACGCTGGGTGCAGAGCGGTCGGGACCGGTTGGCGACTTTCTCATTCATGGGCTAAGTTCAGCCCACGCTAGGGATCAGCTATCATCACGAACTTGAGCGAACTGAGCCAGATTTCTACTCATTACGAGGTTATTTTAGAAACATGCTGCTTACTATGGAAGGGCTGGCATGGCACAGATGTTTTGCAAATCTAATTCGATTAGAAATTTTAATGTTTCGGTCAAGGGAAACTTAAAACATAGTTGTTATTCTTGTTATAGGGCGTAAAGGCTCTCGAATTGATACTGATTTGAAAATAAATAATGATCATGTAAGGAACAATAATGCTAAAGTACGGTGCAGGCAGAAGCCAAAGATAATCACATATTCTACCTGAATTAAAACGTTATCAAAACGACATAATGCAATACATTTGATAAAATTTAAAACTAAATTATTAATATTATAGCTTGCAGAACAAAATGTACAAAACAAACGCCTCAAGGTGCCTTTGAGGCGCCATATAAATACAGAAACGTGCCAGGAAAGCGATATGGCCTATGCGTACATAATTAACTCACCTAGGTATATTCGTATAGACAAAATCATGTGGGTAGGTGCCTTGACAACAGAATGGCGTAGAGCAAGAAAAACAATCCAACATAATAAAGCTAAAAAAACAAGCTAAGTGCAAAAGTGAGTCAGACAGCCAGACCGAATCACGCTATAAAGTTTGTTACTATACCTACCTACCTACTATACTTTTTTTTAAATTCTTAGCAGCGGAACTCCGGCGCAAACAGCCAAGCAGGTAAACAAGGCGATAAATAAGTACCTATGTAATCATAATAAAGCATTGTTGGTGGCATGGTGGCACATTTATGGGATGCAAGATAGAAAAATATAACACAGTCAATTACGTACTAGTTTATAATAATATGTAATGTATGTATGTAATTAGGTATGTATTGTATAATAATAATAACTAATGTATTGGATGATGATTTGATGAATCAAGCGTACCTAACTAATCTACCTATGAACGAAACACTAACGTAAGTAGGTACCTACCTACCTACAGTGATGTTTAGCTATTATTGTAAGCAAATACTATATAGTCTGCCGTAAAAAATACTACGTAGTAAAAACAGACCTTGAAGTTTCTGAAACAAATTCGCAAGCGGCAAAATAACGACGGCCATTTCCGCGCTTTAAAAAACATCGTTCGTTATATTGTCTAATCGTATTATTACATAATAACCCGCCTTTTTAGTTTCGGTACGATTCGTTAGGTTTTTTGTGCATGGAGTCTACATGGTAAAATGAACTTAGTAAACAAAGACGGCCTTGGCCTCGGCGAACAATGGGCTCGGCCAAATTCGATTGCGCAAGATAGCGAGCTCAAATAGGCGTGCTTTTGTCGTTCACTTTTTAAATTTGGAAATAAATTTTACGAATCAGGCGAGTAGTAATAATAATGCTGTTATAAAGTTTTTAGTCTCGACATTTAGCTAATGTTGATAGGTAGGTAATGCACGAAGTACCTATTAGGAAGCAGATTACCTCTTAATTAAAAAACACAATGTTGAAAAACTTTCTAAATTGACAACAGCCAATAAACGGTTGCACAATTTCACTTCGGGGCATTAATTGGAAAATGGTTTCAAAGATGGACGGGCCCAAACGGACTGGCAATAAAAATAATTAGGCAATTTACTCGGAGCACGCGGGGGCGTGGCGGCCATCCGATACAGATGACTATCGCACTATTGTATGTAAAACTAAATACAAGTATAAGCGAAATCAGGCAACCGTTGAGACACACCCAGGGTATCATTTAAATTAGCCCTTGTCACTTCTAGTGCGAGCGTAGCGATACGCAGCAGTCACTTCGTGCAACAAGGTTACTTACATGTATTATAAATAACGTATAACCTTATGACGTTACATTTTATTAACATTAAATAACGTTATTTTTCCAATCGTTTTTCTCAACTTGTTAATATTGAACGTCCAACGTTTCGGGTAAGTACTTACATAAAATCATACTAAAGACTGCTGTGGTAGTAAATCAATGTGGGCTTGAATTGAATAGACCTGAACGGTTCTAATTGGTTAACTTCTATGTTCATACTTAATGGGGTAAGTAGTTAGGTAGATAAGTACCCACCATGTAATGTGAAAATGGAAAGTGTTTAGTCAGAGAAGCATTCAGACGTCAAAATACCTGGGTCCCTAATGAATTCTCTCTTCTATACTCGATACACGTGGTACGTGAACACTGAAAAAATTATGTTGAATGTTGTATTATTTATTAAACTACGTGAAATATTAAGACATATTTATCAAAAATATTCCGTATAAATAAGCGACCCAATATTAATAACTGTCTCATTGGGTACCGTGTGCAGAACAGAGCGACTTTTTGTCAAAATAACAATGAAAATTTGTATAAAAGTCAGCATTGTAGCTGGGTTTTACCCGTAAACATTTTTGCAGGTAGTAGATAGATTTGTAAAATCTGAAGCAGTGTATCGTTGAAGAATTACTTATGAAAACCATGCTGTCATGATGACCAAATTAAAATATTTGGTAAAATTGATTCTTTAGTCTTTAATATTATTAGGACTTAAAAAAAAAATCGTTAACATTATATTTTAGTTTAGACTTTTGACGTCTTTCTTTATAATGATAAAATTAAATAAATAACCTAACTAATACTAAACAACGACTCACGTTTCAGTTATAAATAGAGTCGAACAATTGCAGACGTACGTCCCATTTTATTTCTACAGTCTGTCAGAACATAATTGAATAATGATTCTATTAAAAGACATCGCAGATTGTAAATAATATGGTGATTATTCAAATTATAGTTAAAGTGCCTTAGGTCGTCTTGCAGCAACACTATCTAACAAATAATAAACTTTTACACGGATGTCTCATCTAATTTTTATTTAATAAAAACAGCTAAACTTGACGTAAGTTGGATATACGTATATAAATAAAAGAAACGATAGATATTAAAGTTATTTAGACTACTTCCAATACTTTCTAGCTATGCTAGACTAGACACTATACACTATAAAATAATATGTTATTGTGTACACCATTAATCTTTTGCCTATAAGGAGATGAACCGAAAAATAATTCATAATCTCAAAGAATAATTAAAAAATAATAGCACAGTTATATCTTGTATCAATATGTTTAATTCCACTAATACAGTAAGTGAAATTTAATACTAACCTAACTCAAGAAATACCGAGAAGCGATAAACTAACAGCGATAATAATGATGATTATTTATACTTTGTATATTTGTTACAATGTTTCAATTTCATAACCACGACTCAAAAGCAAAACAAAACTATAAAAATACCGTAAAGAACGGCTTTAAAATTACTGTATAGATAATTATTATGTTAAAGTAAATGGATTTTAGCTTTGTAAAGATATATTATATCTGAAATAAAAACGAAACTACTTACTTTTACAAAAGTCTACAAAAATACTACAATGATGTGACGTGGCCATGATATTGATGACATTTTTTCAAAGGTTTTATTCCATGATTTAACATAATAAATTACTCGTAGTAAGAAACGTGAAAATGCTGACTTGCTGAGATAAGAAATCATTATAATTATAATTATAGTTAGGTATAGAAATAAGATCCTGAAAAAACAGCAATACTATATAATAGGTACACGTTACAAAAATCTGCTAGTGTGGAATTCACAGGTATATTATATACCTACTTAGATGGAATATCATTGCGGTGCAGTGCAACCTAAGGTGCACGTAAAAAACACAGTTTTATGGCACATAAAAGGCTAAGTGGAAAGAAGGAGATTGCCACTTGCGTTTATTAAACGAGCGATTGTTTGAGAACTCATGAGTAGATTACATAATATTTTCAAAGTCACGTTGAGGTTGGTCAGTGCTGCTGCGACGCAACGTGCTCGTCGCGCAACTAGCTACAAATAGCTACACGCTATGGCGATAACAACGACGCAGTTCACCACTCTATGGAAACATACATATTTAGTCTACAATCTACATCCTACTCATATACACGTAGGTACTTCATAGAGTTTGTGCATTCGATCGACGCTAAAATAGTAATGCACTGTGCTTGCCAGAACAACTATGTAAGGGCATCAAGTTGACAACTAGTTGTAATAAATTTAGTAGTAAACGTCACTGCCAGACCTTTGCCGCAGAAACATTGTTGACTACTGGATTGTTCTAGCGAGATGCAAATGTAAATCACTGCACGTTATTCGCAATTGCAATAAATACCGGCAAGAGCTTGAGTCCGCCAACTAAGAATTTCGCACGTCTAGATTAAAATAAAATTTAGGTGCCATTCCAACGTTAAAGAAATATCTCCCCGAAGTAAAAAGCCAGACTAATAAAACAAGCGATGCTGATGAAATATTTGACAAAACACACGAGCCCCCTGGGCGTTCCGCAAGCCATTTAAACGTGGAATTTTAACAGCTGCAAAAACGAACTGGATTAAAATTTATTCTACTGGATTATGTTTTGGGCGTGTCCCTGAGGTAGCTAATAATGGTGGTGTGCTATCGGCTGACCTTTTCTCGAGAGACAATAAACGTGATAGGCGTTGGAGCTCATTGAACTACTGAACTTTGCTTACTGCTGCAGATTGCCACACGGCGCCGCGATGCCCGCCGCTGACATTCTCGCAGCTGAATTCATTCAATGCGGCCGAGCTGTCAATTATCTCGCCTATGCCGTGCAATTTAGATACCTCTCGTTAAGAATTCTTGGCAAGAAACTAGGAACGGCCCGCTGGGAATATCATCAAATACCATCTAGGGAAAGGCAACATCGAATATGATGAAACGTGAATATTTGAACAACCAACTGTCGGCTTACCGTTGTTCAATTGACCTGAGTGATAAGAATAATAAAAAAAATGAAGCGAAAATAACTGAAAGAAAGGAAAAAGAAATAAAGGGCTTAGGTAATCATGAAAAATCCAAAACTGCATATTATACTCGTCCGCGCACAATAAAAGCTGTTAAGAATTTGGAGATCACAATACCCATTACAGGTTCGCTTTGACAACATGGCAACAGCACGCAGGGTAAATATAGCTGGAACATAAAGCTTCGCTTACAGAATTTAATTGCAACGCCCGCCGAGCGGCGGCGGCCGTAGTATGACGTAAATATAGCTGCAACTTCGTCCCTGAACCTACACGAACTTGTTCACTGGAAGGGGAGTCGCACTCGCATGCAACGATCTTTTATTTGTAATGGAAGAATGAATTCACTGATTAACAGTCCGAGAACAATGAAAGAGGAATAATAGCATGATTCGCACGACCAATGGATTCAGTATCCAGAATCTAAATGAATGTAGGCAAGAGACTGGACAAACCCCTCAGTGCTATGACAAAACTATCAGCAATGATGTTCTCTGAACTCAAACTTTCAAGTGCATTACATACAGAGCTGACGCGTGCATATTACAGGAATGGAGTCCCGTCTGGCAAGTACAGAACTTCCAAGAGTCATTTCGAGAATTAATGGGTAAATTATGCAGTCCGGTCGAAATTGTCGCCGGTCTGCCGCTCGACTGCGTAATGAAGTTGCTGCGCTGACCATGGCTGCTACAGCGCACACAAGGTGCTTTGTGGCTTGCATTGTCTTCGTAATCGATATCATTAATAATATGACGACCTTATGCGAGTTATTTATGATCATCAATACGAAAACACTTAGCAATATATTAACATTTGGCATTTCTGACGGTTAGGCGACCAGACTAGCGTGAGCTCCCGATCGTAGCCATTCACTTAAATTTTCAACAGCTGAGCCAGCCCTAAAAGGGTTCGATCGAATTTTGTATAGCTCGACAGCCAGTGAAATCCATTTTATTTCAGGACTCCGCACATCGATCATTCCAGTCAAGTTCACGTCAGACGCTGGCTGCTGCATGTGAGTGTACAGAATATACAGTATCACACATATGCGTGTCCAATATTGAATACAATGAAAACATAATATATCTTCACCCGCTCCACGATGCATAATCACGAGAATTTGCAAGTTAAATTACGCATAGGGTATTTTTAAGCTCTTTGCACTTGTAAAAACCCGACATTGTCCCTTCCACGGTTACAGTTGGGAACAAAGGCGATTCTTTTTTGGCCCAGGATTCCATTACGAGGTCGGCCTTGACAAATGTGTACGTGAGGAGGTTTCGATTGGTGTCACAAATGTTACGGATTCGTCTGCAGCGTGCATCATTGTGGCAGCGACTGCAGGCATGCGCTGTGGCGGCGATCACGCCCTAAAAACTGCACTAACAAGTCCCGGTCTGCCGACTGCATGGGAAAGGAAGTCGCTCTGGAGAGATTATACCATAAAACAATCGGTCTCTGTACGGCTGCAAGAAAGTAGGGCAGCATGTCAAACACGGCTCGGCTTACAATGAAGAGTACCTTTGAAAAGGTCGGCAGATTATATGTATTTATATCCAGATTTCATTCAACGAATATTGACGAATGGATTTAATATTTTTGTATCTTGATTATCGTTTTTATTTGACTCAATTGAGTTCGATTCCTTCAACTTCAGATGTGGATCACCCATGTGGCCTCAATCGCCGAGAGCTTTATTATTTAGTATTCTTTGTCGGTGCTGGTTCACGCGCCGTTGCGCGTCTGACTCATGTCTTGGTCGCCCCTTAGTCTTTTGGCCCCATATCGATCTGATGAGCCGTAATTACTGTCTGGACTTGAATGAATGATTGTAATTGTCAGTAAAACTACTAACACTTCATAAATGGAGCAGGAGACGGGTAAATTACACATGATAACTACTTACTGATATTACCAAAGGTTTTTTTTGTTTTTTTTATCAAATGTACTTCTTACTACAAAAAAGCATTTTTTTTGTAACCATGTGCAGATCGTTTTTGCAAGTTAACTGGCCGCTGACATAATGATAACAAAATAAATGAAATAATTACTACATTGAAATATTGTGACGTATAAATCAAGCAACAACCCGTTTAGAAAAAAAGACACACCTACATTTTAATCGAGCAAAAACCAGTTTGGTGAGATAAGAACAAATCGTCAGATATTTTTTAAAACATGTCTTGATGATGTTATTATATTTTCAATATACGGTTCAGTTTTGATAATATCGCCTCGACTCTACCAGTGTATAATTAATAACACTTATATTTCTTAAGTTTTTTTAAGTATTGCTGACTAAATATTGAAAAATATATAATAATAGCCTATTAAAACTAGGTAATTGTATGATTCAAACCTAACGAAAATTACTTTTTTGCTACAGTACCCATAATTACCATTTACTATGCGTGTGAGTCACGACTTTTCAAGATCACAAATCTATGTTCGAATAAAAGAAATATATCTAAGAATTTTTTTTTTTTAAGAGTCGTGAGAATAAAAACATGCTCGATATACATAGATATTTATAAGGGTCTGTTTCATTATATCGTAGATGTCTATTTATTTATCAAAAAGTTGTTACCTGTATTTACGTCATTTATCGCGCTTTATTAACATTAAAATGTTAAAATTTATATTAACATCTAATCAAGTACACGCCGTCTGAATTGTTGAATAATTTACACTAAGAGAACTTTTATTTTTGAGTTTTAATTTTATTCATTTATAAATATCGGTTATTTTGTTTTGTATGAGAATGCATTTTGTTACGTCTTGGCACTCTTGTATTAAGAATATAATAAATATTTTAAAAAAACATTGATTGCTGAGAAAATTATAATAATAGGTATTATGATTATTAAAATAAAAAAACTGCAGTTTTAAAGACTGAACTTTTAAAAATCGGCTTAATTACTTACTACAAAAGTAAAATATTAATAGATTTCCAAAAATGTCCTTGTATCCTTTAATTAAAAATATACATAACACTCTGGATGCGCAATGTACTCAGGCATCGGGGCTTCCTGTATGCAATTTTATATCGTAAAAAGAGGATTGTCAAAAAAAGGGAAACACAAAACGCACTCAGACAGAAAATTGTACGGAGCGACCAACAAGTTTTTTGTGGAGGAAACCACAGCAATTGTTGGGTGTAGGGTTGCCTATTTATTGTACTCGTAAATAAATTCGGAAGAGAGTCTGGTCCAGAAAGTTTTTGACAATCCGGACTTTTTGAGAATTTAGATTTTCGTAAGTAATTAATATTTAAATAAATATTTATTCGTAATTAATTATTTAATTAAATATTTACTATGCTTTCTTAATATTTTTGATGAAACCTAATAAATATACTTAACTACCTACTTTTGTCTGTAACCAAACCAACTAGAATTATAAAATTCCTTAGAGATCAAGATAAATTTTTATGTAATGGGCAACCCTGTTAGATAGGGCAGCTGTGTCAATTTCGGGAAAACGCACTTTCGCGCTGGCCACAATTGGAAACGGAAACCAGATGTGAAGCGTAGGTAATGCATGTAATGTGGTGATGGAGCGGACCGGGTGAGGGCGGAATTGCATTTTTAGGGCCTGCTGATAGCGTCGTCTGATCGGTCAACGGCTAATCGGCAATATCGGCATGGATATCCGTTGGGTTTCTTTGTGAATTTTTAATAAGTAGTTTTGTTTTACGCAAAAAACTATTAATTTATATATTTTTCCACGGAGACATACAGATAGATCCAATAATAACAACACAGAGATACACATGTGTTTAATTAAGTATTATCTGACAACTCGTTTTAGAGCTTCAAAAACTCAGAGGATCACAAGTGTGTTTTTTAAATGTAATTTTGTAAACACAATGAGATGTCGCACTAACAGGTGAACACAATAGCTCACTTTACTTTTCATTGCAGATACTAACAAACTATTGTTATCTCAATTAGTTGCAAACAATAGCCAAGGGCTTAAAAATTTACGATCAAAACAAAAACCTTGTAACCGGAAGTAATAAAGATTTTCAGATAAGAAGCCCACTGCTGCCTAGCATAGGTCTGTTACATAGGGTAAAACTGCCAGTTATTAGCCATCGTTAGTTACTGGCCACCATAAACTTAAAAATCATAAAATAAGGAATGAGGCATCACCTGCCATCTGTGTTTTTTAATAGAACTTTGTTATCTAACTGACTTTGATTTTAGTACAATTTTTTGCCACTATGAAAAAAAGCGCCATACTAGGCCGTCTTTTTCTGACAGTTGGCGGTCAGACTTCCGCGTGTACGCTTCAGAGTAACGTATTTCTTAACGAAACACATTTTTTCAAAATTGACATTATTGGTGATTGAACGCAATTTAAGTGATTTCTTTAGCATATTTGTATGGTGTTAATGGTAAGTTTTATTAATATATTATAGTTTCATGCAATTACCTTTGGGAAGGTGAGTTTTTGGAGGTGGCCAATAATTGAATCAATATATTGCAAATTTTCTGTTACTGGCCGCCTATGCCAATAACTAAATAAAAATGCAAGTACTCTATTTAGATGAAAATCGTCTGTTTTCACAATATTTATAAGTTGTAGTATCGTGTGGCAAAATATCACGCACTTTTATCAATTAAATTCAGTTACTGGCATAGGTGGCCAGTATTTAGTGGTGAAGTGGCCAATATCCGACCGATGTATTTTGTTACAGTGCGCAAACCATCAGCAACGGGATGCCACCTAAATGAAGACAGAATTCTTCAGATGACTTAAATAAAGCGTTCAAATTCATAAAAGACAAGACATAAGACAATAGAAAATAGTTTTCATAAATTCAACAATATTTTATTGAAGGATATCGATCGACGAACGGTCTTGCCCAAAACCTCGACGAGTTTCAGCCCCCTAGCAAGCTGGGTTTCGAAAAGACTTTAGTACAATAGATCTACACAGTAAGGCAGATTATACAGAAGACCGAAGAGTATAATCAGCCTCTGTGTCTAGCCTTTGAGGACTATGAGAAACCCTTCGTCTCCATCGAGACGGGCAGTTTTGGACTCCTTGGAGAGATGCTAAATCGACTGTCGCTATATCGGGGTGTTGAGGTGTCTATACAATGCTGCTACTATGACTGTCCAAGTACAGGACCACAAGAAAAGACCTATCCAAAGGCAACGAGGAGTGAGACAGGGAGATGTGATATCTCAGAAACTGAAGACCGATGCATTAGAAGATGTCTTTAAGACGTTGGACTGGAACGGACACATGTCACACCTCCGCTGCGCAGACGACATCGTCAATATGGCAGAATGTCTGCCGGAACTCAGCTGGATGCTAAGTGGCCTAAATGCTGCTTCCCAACCTCTAGGCATACTAGGCATTCCTCAAAGCCTGAAGACAAAAGTCTAGTCAACCACTGCATCCTGCACAGTGATGACGTATGGTGCAGACTGGTGCACCGATTTAAAGTGCACATGCTATGGAGAGAGCTATATGCTTGGGGTTGCTCTGATAGATCGTATCAGAAATAGGGTTATCTGTCAAAGAACTAAGGTTACCGACATATAGCTGTCAAAATGTGCTTAGATAAAATGGCAGTCATATCTCCCGATTCTGCCGATGAACCGATAACCGTTGGGTTAGACGAGCTCTCGTATAGAGACCACGAACAGGCAAAAGCAACGTTGGACGCCCTCCTGCCCGCTGGACCGACGATCTTAGGCGGGTAGCTGGTAGTGGCTGGATGAGGAAGGCCGAGGACGAGGACCGAGTGTTATGTTTGGGAGAGGCCTATGTCCAGCAGTGGATGAGTATTGGCTGATAATGATTCTATGACGATGAATAAAATACGCACGTACAGCGTCGGTAGATCTTGCTTTGCTTGATTGGTTGTATGTAAAGTACGCAGGAACGGTGTTTATTAAGTAATTATATAATTATGTATACAAAAAACATGTAATTGTAAATGTTATATTTTATTCTTAGAAAGTTGTTTTTTTTTTTGTTTTTGAAGTTTAGCCGTGGTTAATATTATTCTGCAACTGATTTTAATAAAGGAGACAACATTAATTTCTATTTTTTAGAGATTTAAAGCTTTTTTATAAAATTATTTCCTGTGGCCAATAACCAGCCTATGCATGGCCAGTAAGTGATTTTTTTGGCCAATAACTGCAATTTTACACAGGTTTGCAATAACATATATTTTTTTATTGGTTATAGTTTTCTAAATAAATTATTGATTTACTGCGAGGCAAAAGTAGCTTTTCTAGATTACACTCATACACCATCTGTCAATTTTGGTTTAATCTGTATGAAATAATTCAGCTTTGAAGTGGCCAATCCGCTTAGTTGGCCAATAACTGGCAGTTTTACCCTACCATGGTGTTGTTTTTTTACCTTTAACTAAACGGTTAAGTAATTTATAAATAAAATATATACCTAGGTAGGTAGATAGATTAATAACAAAGTTAAAAATACCTACATTAAAATGAGAGTTTTGTAAATATTCGGCCTACGCGCAGAGAAACAATAATGATGACGAACGATATATATTTTACTCTATTTATAGTAGGTAGGTAGGTAACTCTGCTTATAACTTGGACTATAAATTTAAATTGCAGTTGTAAACAGCAGCATATCGTGACATTTTCCAATAATATTGTTTTTTTTTAAATCCACAGATAGATGATTGATAATGTCATTAAAAATAAACCATTTAATTAACCCTTCTAGGATTATTAGCATAACCGGTTTTCACAATTATTGTAGGTATTAGTTGGTCATTTGCATTTTCTATTCTTTACCTACATAGATGGTGGACTGGTGGGTAAGTACTAGGGCATGCAATACCGCAATACCGGTATCACGTAATACCGGGATCCCGGACAAAATTCTCATTTTTTCAATACCGGTTTTGAAAGTTAATACCGGTATTGAAGTAATACCGGAATCGGACTTTTTTAGGCTATGAAGATATAGTTAGCCTTGTGTTCCTGTACCTATACTATGAAATCACACTTGTTTCCAACGTTAAATGCAGTTTTCAGCCATTGGATATCCACTGTTGTCCATGTGTAAACGGACACCGGATGTAAAAATAATATTATAAAACTTTAAGTCTAATATAGGTACGTAATTATCGTCGAATCTTTCACAAAATACAGAACTTGATTGCTTTTTCTTGTTCTATTTTGACATTTACGACTTTAAACCCAATATATGCCATTTATTACAAGAAAATCTAATACCGGTATTATTACCGGGATCCCGGTATTGAGTTGTAAAACCGGATCTCAATACCGGTATTGAAAATGATTCCGGTATTGCATGCCCTAGTAAGTACTCCAAGTAAGTACAAAGTTACGAGGCATCGGCATGGGTGATCTGTCCACCACATTGCTAATGTTCACAACAATACTTTGTCCACTTATCTAGTTCATGAGGTACTACGGTAGTTAAACATAAAAGTAGTGAGTAGGTAGGTAATTTAATTAGTATTCTAACTAATCTAGGCTAGATAAAGTAAGGAGCTACCTAAATCCAAGCTGAGTGCGCACAGTGAGTGCAGCGAAGGGCCGGTTACGAAACTCGCCGGCCGGCGCGCCCAGAACCAGTTGCCGCTGCAGCCAGCCAACCGACATAAACAAGCCACGAGAAAATGCCGCATGCTCGTAATAATAATAAATATAAGCCGGCTTCGTTATTGACACCGGGGTGATATTTACTGCGTCCGCTGTTTAATTATTCATAGATAATAAAAGCCGACAAAGATGCTGGACTCACCTGACTCGGTCGGACACGATCTCGGTCTTGGAGCTGCGCTTGGCGGGCGTGGAGGCGTGCGTGGGGCTGGTGGAGGGCTCCGAGGGCGCCGAGGGCGGCGAGCAGGAGCCCGAGCTGGACAGGCTGAAGGCCCGCGAGCGCCCGTCGCCCACGGCCGCGCCGCGCCCCGAGCGCGTCCGCCGGCGCCGCTTCTTCTCCTCCTCGGCCCGCGCCGCGGCCCCCGGCGGCAGCCAGTCCAGGTCTTTCTTCAAGTGCCCGCGCCCGCACCGGCAGCCGCACGCCTTGAATGCCAAATCGTAACCCTTCTTTGTCCATAAATTCTGGAGCCTCTGTCTCTCTGACCAGGAGCGCGCGCGGCCGCATGATTTGAGATAAGCCAACACGCTGGCCTCCCACTGCTCGAAGCAGTCGCGGTGCATGTAGCGGCCGGCGGTGCACGCCTCGTTGTTGCAGATGAGGCGCACGGCATCCTCGACTCGCACGGACTCGCGGGGGCGCAGGCACTCGCCGGGGACGCAGCAGCCGCGGACTTCATCGGCCTCACGCTCGCCACCGGAGCCTTGCCGGCGTGGCGCCATCTCTAGCGAAATGAAATGGAGCGTCGGAGAGTCGCAGCGCGTCACGCGAGACACATGCTTACCGGAGCGCGCGCGGCCGACTAATAAACGCGAGTGAACGAAAGCGAAATTTCAAGAGCGCAGCGCGTCACCGTCTCCGCCACCCGCCCGCTCCTGCTGGCTGCATGCGGCGCGCGGGGCGGCGCGGGGCTGACCTTGCGGTGCGCGGGGCGCGGGGGGGGCGGCGAGGGGCGGGGCGATGCGCCAGCCACGCCGGGGGTGGGGAGAAAGTGCGCCGCCGAATTTTCACTTTCGCGCGTCGTCCGCTGCAGCAGCCTCCGCCGCCGCCGCCGCCGCCACCACCGCGCCCCCGGCCGGCGGACCTTGAATGGGCGGTGCACTTTATGTCTCGCCGATTTTGCTTTCTGCACTAGTGAAAAAGCAATCCGTTTTCAAGTTAGAATAAAATTATTCTTGTTAGAATTAGCCGCTGTCTAAAAATTTATTAAAATATCCACCGATCTAAATCTAACCACCAAACAGATTTATTATAATAATATCGAACAAAAGCTCAATTCAAAACAACATTCGAAATCTCAACTTTTCATCTCGATTCGCGCACCCTACGTTTAATCGTTTCTTCACGGCACCTTCAATGCTGGATGAATGGAGCACGTGTGTTCTTATTCCCGCGTTAACTAGGGGAACTCCTCAGTGAAAAGAGACAAAGCGCTTTAGTAGGGCTCTTTGAGGAACCGGTTCAAGGCAGGAGGGACTTGAAGGCATAAAGAGAACGATTGCTCAACGTGTGACCCAATTTTGGCTTTTGGACCAGATGATAGGTGCATTTTGAGGGTTCAATGAGCGATAGTTGGAGAGAAACCGTTTGTAAAATTCTCTTAGGTTTATTATATTCAATTTAAGTACATCGATTGGAAATCGTAGAATACTGAAGTAAGTATACTTACTAGTTTTATTCAGTAGGTATTCTTACCTATGTAGGTATTTTTATGTTATTTAGGGTATACTGAGACTGAGGGCTGCTAAGATTATCTTGTAAGGACCTAATAGGTGAAAGGCTTACACCACACCCACTGACTTTTGTTTTAATACGTTTATTGGTAGTTTGTACCGCGTAACGATAAAGATTTATTAGTAGGTACTTTCATAATTATAATAACTTACATATTTGAAAAAAATAATTGTATATACTTACCTACTTATTAGTTATTCTCAGAGCTACGGAACCGCCATCTTACCAACGCATACCCTCTTGTCAGTTGTTTACAACTTCACGACATCGCATAGGGGAAGCACACGTGTTCTTGCAATGACCACCGTAAGTATAACCCTAAAACTCACTCATTATAATTTCCCTTTGTCCAACATGAGTACAATCATACCGTACGCATCTGTGTTATTTAAAAATATAAAAATAGCCATTCAAGCACATTGCGTGAGCATGAACGAAATTGAATCAAGGTTGGACGGATAATTCTGAAAGCCATTGAATGTCGTGAGAAATTCAGGGAGGATGTTTGTAATTCGAGAGTGAATAAGAGGGTACACAAACATAAATTAATGTTGGTATGGTATGGTATAAAGTATTTTTGATCTGGCTGATATTTGGGATCATATTTTATTGAACTTAAATTATAATTATACAAATAAGTACTTACTTACATAAGTACTTAAAAAATCCACCACGAGTCAAACCTGGTATATTGTTCTTGTATTTCAATAAAGAATATAGGTAGGTACTTACCTATTATTTATATGATAGGTATATTTTTATTTCCCAAAAATAATTAAGATTGTAATGATAACTCAGGTTTAGCATGTTAGGTAAGTACTTGGTTGATGTAGGTAGAACCTACTAGGTATAATAATAATAATAATAATAATAATTTATTCATATAAAAACTTATTATAAAGATACATTTTATATTTAAGCAAAAATATAAAGGCTATAAAAACTTATAAAATTAAAATACATTTAACTATAAAATTCATTAATAACAATAATCTTTTAATTTAATTTGAAATATGATTTTAAAAAATTGAAATTAATAATAATAAGTACATTAGCGCACTTACATAGGTAATTTTCATAGGTAAAGGCGTTTTATATCATTAAGTACACTTAAAATAGCATGAGTATCTCCTAAACTAGGCAAGAGCCTGTATCTTAGGGATACTTACATTATTTAGTTGCCTGTTCGTGTGCGAGTTATTAAAATTACCAATACAATGGTTTTACTATTAAAAGATTAACAAAATATGAACTAATTATAATAATGTGAAATATAGGTAGGTACTAAAATTTTAACTAAAAAAAAAAACTAAAAAAATCCAAGGAAGGATTGAAGCATGACTAAATTTACATAAAATATAGGTACTTAATAAAACAATAATTGTTACTGTTAGAGCCAAGGTTTGAGCAAGTTTTCAGTATCATCGTAACTTAGTTTTAAAAGAAATTCGGTGACTATATTTTTACACTCGTGCTTGTTGTGGGAGTAAATACCGAGTTGTTTGTTTATTTTATTATAGATACGAGCGCTTTGATGGAAGTAATTTTGTCCAGAAAAATAAGTTCTATGTTTTGTTGTGGGAATAATATTCTTACCTGTCCTAGAGTTAGAATACCTTGATACCATTTCTGTCGATAGAGACGAATGTCTACGCAATACTACCTTGAGCACATAAAGCTGCCGGACTGTTAATAAATTACTATCTAAATAAAGTTGCCTAGTGGAATAGCGAAAGGGTCTCGACATCATCACCTTTAACACAGCTCGTTGGGCTCTTTCTAGTTTCAGAAAGGCAGTTTTACCTGCCCCTCCCCAAACATTGATGCAGTAATTGAGAGTAGACTGCACCAAGGCCAGGTATACCATTTTTAAGGTCTCAGGATCAGCAGCTCTGCGAAGGCATTTAAAGACTGACATAATTTTCCTTACTCTATTAGTGAGAGCCTCTAGATGGACATGCCAGTCAAGCCTTTCGTCGATGTAAATGCCTAGAAAATTATAAATACTAGGTATTTATAATGGAATAATATCTGTTTAGCTATTTCTTCATCTTGTTTTGAGATCGAGTCTAATGTTTTTGTAAAACCCACACTAACAATTAACATTCCACCAAGTTATTTTATTTTACCCTACTTGATATGCCGCAGCTAGTCTACCTACCTACTGACTATTTCCGATACATTATCAAACTATTTCCCCCGCTACAAACTCAACTACAAAAAATGCATTCTTCGTGAAAGCTAAAAATAACTTCACAACGTTAAAAAACAAAAATTAATTAACAGGCAACACGAGGTAATACTTGCATACTTTAACAACTTCACGATCACGATTGTGTGAAAAAGAATTTTATTTCAATAGAGATACAGCTCATGGAAACTGGCAGGATAAAAATGTACGGGCAGGCGTGTTTTGAAACTATACAAGGCCAGAACGCACCCATAGTGTACTGGCACTGTATAGTTTCAAGTGAAAAAAATTATTATTTTACTTGAAAATATACACGATTTGTGCGTACTAATCGCGTATACTTTCAAGTTGGGATTTACTGAATCGTTCTTGAAAATATACATTGCTATTACGCACATTGCTTGATTGGCGTACTTGTCGCATATAATTTATACTTACCTACAACTACATGCTGATTCTGATTTACTTAACTATTTAGGTAAATGTACATGACTACAATTTACTTGTTCTGCCTGTCATACCTATAGATTGTTAATAAATAAAGATGAACAAGCTCTACTTTGATTGATAAATTGATATTTATAGCAATCTTACTTGCAAGTAAGAATACTAATATCTTATTATTTAAATGAATTGAGAGTAATACCTTTACCTACTACACTCATGAGAAATGAAAAAAATCCAGTGACGATAGCTCCTGAACGGAGAAGACTAGCTTAATGACGCCGTCGGCAATATTAAAGTACATTTGACAGCGCATCAAAATATTATTATAACCAACTAAAAACGTAAATTTTGATCAAATTCTAAATTAAATGTTAAAAAAATTGGTGTTGACATTTTGCAACTTAGACTTATAGATTGCTCGCGATCACTATAGGGTAATACTGATACGCTCATTATTACCCTATAGACCTATTAGAGACATATTTTTCATCAAGTGTAGAGCCTACTAGGTATAATAATAATAATAATAATAATAATTTATTCATATAAAAACTTATTATAAAGATACATTTTATATTTAAGCAAAAATATAAAGGCTATAAAAACTTATAAAATTAAAATACATTTAACTATAAAATTCATTAATAACAATAATCTTTTAATTTAATTTGAAATATGATTTTAAAAAATTGAAATTAATAATAATAAGTACATTAGCGCACTTACATAGGTAATTTTCATAGGTAAAGGCGTTTTATATCATTAAGTACACTTAAAATAGCATGAGTATCTCCTAAACTAGGCAAGAGCCTGTATCTTAGGGATACTTACATTATTTAGTTGCATATTATTTAAATGAATTGAGAGTAATACCTTTACCTACTACACTCATGAGAAATGAAAAAAATCCAGTGACGATAGCTCCTGAACGGAGAAGACTAGCTTAATGACGCCGTCGGCAATATTAAAGTACATTTGACAGCGCATCAAAATATTATTATAACCAACTAAAAACGTAAATTTTGATCAAATTCTAAATTAAATGTTAAAAAAATTGGTGTTGACATTTTGCAACTTAGACTTATAGATTGCTCGCGATCACTATAGGGTAATACTGATACGCTCATTATTACCCTATAGACCTATTAGAGACATATTTTTCATCAAGTGGGGAGCCTACGCGTGTTTTGAAACTATACAAGGCCAGAACGCAGAGGTTGGGACTGCTCGCGTATATTTTCAAATTAAAATGGTGCCATGATTTACTTGAAAGTATACAAGGTCATTACGCACTAATCGCGTATATTTTCAAGTAAGTTGGGCCAAAATTATGGCTTGAAAATATACTGCAGCAGTTACCACTGCGTACTAATCGTGTATATTTTCAAGCGCCAAGCGGCAATGGGAGTACTTGAAACTATACGTGATTAGTTACCAGGTAGCCCTTTTGAATTGTTGCTCTCTCTTTCTTTCATGCGAAATAGTAATAAGTCTATTGCTTTCTAAACATTGCATCATCATTCCGCACTTGACATTAATTTCGTAACGTGTTTTTTGTTTACACCGTAAGTTAAAAAGTAAATTGATATTAAACTGTAGAACTGTTGTTAATAGTAAAAATTATCTCATAAGAGGGTGTAGAACAATTCATAAAAGACAATTACGGTGAATTCAAAACTTGATGAAAAATATGTCTATAATAGGTCTATAGGGTAATACCTACTACACTCACGAGCAATGCATAAGTCCAAGTAGCAAAAAGTCAACACCAATTGACCCAATTTTTTTTAAACCATTAAATTTAAAATTTGATCAAAATTTACTATTTTAGTTGGCTATAATAATATTTTGATGCGCTGTTAAATGCACTTTAATATTGCCGACGGCGTCATTAAGCTAGTCTAATCCGTTCAGGAGTGTAGTAGGTATTAGTCTTAATTCAATTAAATAATAAGATATTACCTAGTAGGTATGCTTACTTGCAAGTATGATTGCTATAAATATCAATTTATCAATCAAATTAGAGCTTGTTCATCTTCATTCATTATCATTTTATAGGTATGACAGGCAGAACAAGTCAATTGTAGTCATTTACATTTACCGAAATAGTTAAGTAAATTAGAATCAGCATGTAGGTATAAATTATATGCGACAAGTACGCCAATCAAGCAATATGCGTAATAGCAATGTATATTTTCAAGTACGATTCAGTAAATCCCAACTTGAAAGTATACGCGATTAGTACGCACAAATCGTGTATATTTTCAAGTAAAATATTTATTTTTTTCACTTGAAACTATACAGTGCTAGTACACTAAGGGTGCGTTCTGGCCTTGTATAGTTTCAAAATACGCGGAGCCTACCCTATCTATCTATGGGTATTAAATATAAAAACCTACTTCCTGGTAACTAATCACGTATAGTTTCAAGTTGCTCGCATTGCCGCTTGGCACTTGAAAATATACACGATTAGTACGCAGTGGTAACTGCTGCAGTATATTTTCAAGCCATAATTTAGGCCCAACTTACTTGAAAATATACGCGATTAGTGCGTAATGGCCTTGTATACTTTCAAGTAAATCATGGCACCATTTTAATTTGAAACTATACGTGAGCAGTCCCACCCTCTGCGTTCTGGCCTTGTATAGTTTCAAAACACGCTACGGGCAGTTATGGAATTCTACATTACATGTTGCAGACCCCTATTTCCTTTTGCGCAGCCAAGCGGTCGCTCAGCAGTTGTAAAAACCCCTTTTTTATTTGACCCACATCTAAGGGATAATTAATTGTGGGGAATAAATTTCTTAATTATTACTTTTATACGTCACTGCATAAATAAAAGTTAGCAGGTGCACCGATGCGGTAACACCTGCAGAAGGAGGGTTGGCCAAGGACAGTGCAAAAATATGTTTTTCTCTTCCTACTTTGAGCACACAAAGTTCTAAATTCATTTGGAATAAGAAGCAAATTGGTTCCCGATAGCTAATACATACTCGTAGAAGTCCTGCATTCCTGGTGTCTAAATGTCACTGAAGGTTACCTACGTACTTATTACATTATGCAAGTCTTCGTAATCGGCTTAGCATTTTTTGCTCAGTCAATTTGACAGAGATGGAATTGATAGTTTTTTGGAGATTAATTTATTTTGATGTGTTCTACTGGCCGTTAAAATAATATTAGTAGGTATAGAAAAACCTAACCTAATAGTCATCCATCATATCTATCATACTTAAGTGATGCCAGCTATTGTTTCGGTGATACCTAATAAGAAGAACAATAGTTTGCCCGCGGAAGCCAATAAGGAATAAGGTCAACCGGGGCCATTGCGCCACAATACTTTGACTTTCATATTCATTTGATCATAACAAACAGACTATGCGCCCTATTAAGCTATAACTTGTGATACGTATTAGGAAATTTTATCTCGTTTCATATTTTGATACAATTTTGTAGAATTTTAAATATCTTCTACATGTAAACGACGTTTCTACAAAAAATGGGATTTTTAGGCGCAATAACCCCTAGTGGGGCTAATGCCTCTTTTACTAGTATTGTGTGCTTGGAAGAGCTTTTTACAAGTTTAAGTAGATATAATTTATAGAATTACTATTAACGTAGCTAATTATTAGCTTGTTAACTAAATACTGCGCTTAGTTAAGGAGAATTAGTTGATCAAAAATTTTCGGGGCTATGTCGCCTACATGCCCTAATTTCTTGTAGTGGCATTTACCCCATCCAAGATTCCAGGGGTGCTCAACATTTTATTTATGAATACTTTATTGGACTTTAAAAAGTATAAATACTTACGTGATAAATTAAAATACAGTATAAAAGCATACAAGAGCTTATTTTTTCTAATTTGCAATCAAACCACAACTTTAAATTAGTAAGTATACAATTTTTAGAATCTGACGAAATTTTGCTCATACAAGGATAATCATTACAAAACTATTTAGAGTTTAAAAAACAAGTGGGATCATTCTGTTAATATGACCATTTTTTAAATTATTATTTATTGTATGATTATTTTCTATATACGTACTATATAACATTATAATGGCGACACCAAATGACGCCAATTCTATAAAACATTTAGTTTAAAATATATTCAGATTATTTACGTTTTAGTTGAATTACCAATCTAAGAATGTTAATTCTGATACGCTGTTAAATGTTCTTCAATATTGCAGAAGGCGTCATTAACCTAGTATTTTTCGTTTAGGAGTAATTTGGTGCTAATGTCACTGGAACTTTTTCATTGCTCGTGAGTGTATTAAATACATTTATCATAACATAAAATGTTTAGAACCTCTGAAAATGGGGCTATTGCGCCGCAATAGAGGCAATAGCCCCAACAGCCCAGAGGCATTTACCCCAAAAAAAGAGCTAAACCTACAAATTTTTAATTGCATATTGTGTCCGAATCTTACGTTATTTCAATAAAATAATCAAAACAATATGTAAAGCAACAAAACAATAACTGTATTAACAGTTAAGAAACATAGATTCTTTTAAACAAACACACATTTGGAACGATTCAAAAAAACGTGTCAGGGAACCTGAGGTGGCCGAAAGAGGTGAAAAAATTAAAATGGCAGATTATTTAAAAAAATTGCCCTGGATACGACATCTACTGGTCAGTGGTAAAAGTTTGAGTTCCAAAGATAGATAGCAGATGACTCCAGTAGTTCTAAAGTATGTGGTTCGGAAGATAAATGGATTCGAGGCATTAGCCCCGTAGGCGACTTGGCCCCGGTTGACCTTATAAGGACGAAAAAAAAAACTAACAAAACTAAATCTCATATCGAAATCACTAAACCGCACAATAAACAAGTTTAATAGGTATGGAACCTTTGAACGAAGTGGTTGAAGATCTTTAATTAAAAATAAAACCAGATTTTACAAACCTTCTTATTCATATCTCTCTCTCCGTTAAAAACAATAACATAGCGTTGTTAAATAATATAACACAAAATGACATAACGTAACTTAAGCTAACCAAAACAAGCGTTTAGCGTTCTTAACAAAAACCCTGATGGCGTTTCTGCGAAACCGGTGTTGTTCGGAAATCGGAACCATAAAGAAAGGTGGAAATGCAAATGATCAAAAGTCGCGGCCAAAGAAAAACATAACATTTGGTAGGTAGGTATTTCACAATTATCTACCGCGCAGCCAAAGAAAAAAAACATATTTTTTTTAAGGTATTTTACAACTCTCTATCGACTAGAATCAAATTATGTGTTATATAGTTAGTTAATGAACACAATAAAGGCATTTTACTTCAGAAATACAAAAAATCTTTAGGCTACAATTTAATGAATCGATAAACGAATAATCTCGAAGATCTCTTCTCTTCAGTGTTTGTTCTAGGTCCCAGACCGTACCTTGTTTGATAAACAACGTAAATATAGCCGATGCTATAGGCATCCTGCCGAACCGGTAGGCCTTGCGTTGGACCCTCGCCCTCTTTTATACTCCTGTAACCTTGGACAGGGTTGGAATCCAAGCATAATCATAATAATGTTGATAGTGAGTTTTGGATCCAATCAGAATTTGATTTCGTTGTCTAGTACCTCGATACTAAAAAGAATAATAGTTTAAGTACTAGGTTGAAAATCGCAATCGTTATGGAAATATTAGAATTGGAACAGACTTAAAATATTATTGTGCTTGTGACTTCCATACTAGGGCATGCAATACCGCAATACCGGTATTCGTAATACCGGTATTAGGGTCAAGATTCACGCTTTTTTCAATACCGGTATTGAAAGTTAATACCGGTATTGAAGTAATACCGGAATCGGACTTTTTTAGGCTATAATAAAGCGATTAAGATATAGAATTCCTATGTACTGTGTAAGCGCACTTGTTTCCAACCGTTTGATGTAGTTTTCGGCCGCTTGATATCTACTGTTGTCCATGCGTAAACGGACACAGGATGTAAAAATAATAATTTATTGTAAAATTTAAACTCTAATACTCAATTCTCGTAAAAATCTATTACAAAATACTGAATTTCTGCTTTTTCTCGTTTTATTTTGGCCTATACGACCTTTAATCACAATATATGCCATTTATTACAAGGAAATCTAATACCGGTATTAATACCGGGATCCCGGTATTGAGTTGCAATACCGGAACTCAATACCGGTATTGAAAATAGTTCCGGTATTGCATGCCCTATTCCATACCATACTAAACCCTGCTTTGATGCCTGTAAGCAAAATATCATTCATCAAATCTTTGAATAAAGTTTTGCTCATTTGTAGACTTGCTCTGTCACGGCAACCCTAAGCTTAGTATTTGATCTTCTGAGCCCTAATCCCGATCCGGCTCTGACCTTGGGTTATTTTCGATCTGCTGCATCGCGGACTGGTCTGACCGCTCCACCTCCTTCCGAGTATTACGTAATGCCAAATTATAGTTCACTTTTTCTCCACCGCTAAAGCGTGTGGCCCTGTCATTTTCGTTTTACAGCCTTTGTTTATCCTGTATGTATATTTCTTTTCTCTGAATCGTAAAAGGAAGAGGCAATGAAGGGTTTGCGTTATTGTATAGCAAGTTATTTATGGAGCGGAATAATGACTGGTCCTTGTGGATTTCGTGCGGTGTGTTCCGGACCATTCCTGGCCATGTGAAGTATTTTCCTTTTGCAATTTTGCATTTGGAAAGGGTTGTCGACTCAAATAATGTTTGCATTCGAGTTTTGTATAAATAGAGAGAGAGAGAGTTACTTGCCAAATTTTAATCCACCATAGCTTTAAAAATCTACTGTTACCATTATATTAATAATATGTAGGTAGGTACTCTTGTAAGTATAGTAATAATGTTTATCACACCTCCGAAAAGTTTGTTTTATAATAATAATTTTACCAGATCAGTGGATTAGTGAATCGTTTTTTTTTTGTCGTCGTAGGCGCTAAGAGTTAAAACGTATCTTGATTGAGTAGCCGCACTAAAAATACCGATAAAAATATTATTTTGGGCAGCCGCAGTTTTTCTAATATTTTATCAACCTTATAACACCCATCTGTTGAATCAGCAAACTATAGTTCGCTGTAGAGTATTTTACTGATACATAGTAACATTTACAGAGGTCCATAATCCACATTATTTTCTCTGCACACCTATAAACTTTCCTAGTCATTGAGCCGTGCGTCTTTTGTTTATTCTTCAGTAACCCGATACCTTTATCACAATAGCTAGATCCCTCTTTTATACGGTTGTTTGTTGGTAGAACTGGAAACGTGAATAAAAAGAATCTTCGTAAATACCTTCGATCGAACTTGATTAACAGGTTCTTATTTGCGAGTGTTTTTTTTATTGTTGTAGAAGCTATTGTAGTACCGACTTGTTTATTTATACATTATACACTTACTTAGGTACTACTGAAAAGTACTAGGATAGGAAGTGTAGCCGTTTATATAGGAATGAGAATCATTATAATATTATTTCTCTAGGCAAAAAAACTGTTGTTTTCCAAGACTTATACATGAGACCTCAAAAATTAGAATACTTTTCGAAAAAGCTTCGTATCGGTTTTAAAAGTGCGATAGGTACTTAAATAAGTACTTCATATGCATAAGATTATAATAATATTATAAGTACCTACAGATGTATAGTAAGTCGATAGGGAATCACTCAGCCAGGGGCTGACTCTCATTCGTATTTTCTTTGACATTCACCATCATTTTAATTCTCCATAGGAATTAACTTTGATGGCCACGCGATGTTTTTATTATGATATTATGAGTAGTATTTTTCTGACTTTTCACTTTTGCAACTGGCAGTAAGAATGTATATAAATTATTTTTCTGTTGTATTTACCTCACTAAATACAAAATTTTGAACAAAGAAAAACGTCCGAGAATTCTTGAAAGCTTCCATCAGAGGAATGTAAAAGTGCTACGATATGCTATGAATGTTCGAAACAGGTCTAATAAAGTCAAAATATATTGTCTGTTTTTATTTCAAACGACTAAAAAAACGACTGCAGAGTATAATACAATTACAACCAAATAATATATTTCCTATTTTTTTGTAATAGAAATTAGTTATTACATGAAAAGTTCTAGGGTGGTCTTCAAAGTTACTTGTCACATCAATTAGAAATATAGTTAAATTAGTTAGTCAATCATAAAATTGCTTAATTATTCGTGTGCCTAATCTGATACAATCAATTTAATTGCTATTAGTTAATCTGATAAATGAGATATTAGATACCTATATGTAATTTATAAAACGTTTATTAGTGTTATTGAGTACCTATGTAATAGCCACTTGTTTTTGTTTGACCATAATTAACAGCCCCCGTATTGTGTAACTCCGAGTGGGGTTGGTTGGTATAAAATGGCTGACAACTTAGAACATTATTAATTAATAACTATTTACTGACTTATCTGATTTCACAAACGTTTATGTTGAATGTAAGGATATATTGGTAGGCTTCTTGCATATTTCTTTCACTAAGATTTTTGGTGTTTTCGGTTAATAAGTCTCTAAGTTGATACCAATTATCACCGGTTGCTAACTCTCAAAAAGTTACAAAATACGGGGGCAGGGACTCTCTTATATTTTATACAAGTCGAGTATTAAAATGTGCAACACAAAATGATGCTCGCTTTTAACTATCATACAGTTAGGTAGTTAGTTTACTGGTTGGTAAGCTGTACCATGCATAAACGTATGTCCCACACCCAAAAAAGGAATCAATCATAATGTGTTAAATAAATCACTATTAAGTCGCTACTCGTTTTTTTTGCGAGTGTACAGTTCACACGGCTTTTTGATGAACACATGTTCTTTATTGCGTATTTAAGTATTTGTTTGGTTGTTTTTCAATGGACATCGTTTAATGATGTCTGCCACCAGATGAGTAAGTAGGGCATATTTGTGATTCTTTTTTTCATAATAAAATTTTACACTAAACATGTTTTTTAATTTCTCAATTTTGTGTTATAATTTTACAGTCGTTAAAATAATTATGTTATGTCGCGTCGTAAAGAATATACTTAATTAAGATATTTTATAAGAAATGGATTTTATCCGGAATCGGTAGGCATAGGTAATGTTATTATATCACTGAGAATTCTACATAAATTGAATCTATTAAAATATGACCTTAATTTGGATCGTATGTAAAGGCGATACCAGTGAAAATTTTAAAATAACTACTGGAAATTTTGAATAAGTAAGTAGGTAAGGAATAAGGATGCTTTTTTACTTGCTCCATCTGTACTTAACGTAAAAACATAACTTTTTTTCGAGATGATGGCTTCGATTTCTAGGTCAGCCACGTAATTGACCAATTATTCTCAATAGTATGAGGCGTTTGTTAAAAAAAAAAATAAGTTCCTTTTTGGAGAAATAGATGGCGTTGTCTGGGGTTGTACCAACTTTCAAACCCTCAGAACACACTCAGATCACAATATGTTATTCTGTGAGGCTAACGAAATGTGAAAGTGACGTAGGTAGGTAGAATTGTAGTATTATTTTCTCTATGATGTCGATGTCACTGTTGCTTCAGCGTTCAGTGCGATTGTGCGTACAGCCGTTCTTTTCAAGTTTTCTCAGTTTCCTTGTGTTTCTCCTGTATTAATTGAGTTGTAGTTGAGCTATCTGCTCCTCCTCCCTTGATACTGTAGAGTTAGTGCACATTTCTTTGGGATCTTATTTAGGATCATACAATAAATAAAAATAGAAAATCAGTTCTCGCACGCAGCACCCGTTCAAACGGCGCGGGTAGAACTATTCACAGAATACTTAGCACTATCCCAAGCCACATGCAGTCTGAGCCTCGGAAGGATGGCTCGCGCTACCACCTGACATTTAATCACAACTAGTGAGTTCTTATTCTGAGTTTAGTACTCTTTGCTCTCTATGTAATTTTTGACAGTTGGTACACTGCGTTTTCACGCCATCTATCGGCTTACCCAAAAGCTCAACTGACAGCTGTCAAGGAAAACGGCTCATTGTATTGCAATAATACAACATGCTGTCAATGAAAGCCGGGCTTCACTTTTTTAAATAAAAGAGTGACTATTTACATAGAAGCAAGCGATTTAAAAGGACAGTTGAATTGAGAAATATTGTTTTAGAGTGCGCAATTCACCGTGCAATAAATTCACAGAGTAACAAAATTTCCGAACTTATTAACAATCCCCTCGAACAGTCACATAGATTTTTAAACACAACATTAGGGAGACCCTCTTTGTGTCGAGAGTACTCGTTTACGACAAAATCATAAAGCACGGATCACTGAAGCATTTTTGATATGTTACGATTCTATTCAAATTCTTTTACGACTAAGCCGTTATAATTTTTATAGGCATCATATTTTTTCCTGTCGCCGCGATTATTAACGGTGGTTCAAAGTTGATCTCTTTAATAAAACCCAGTTATGTCTTTTTAATCACTTCCCTTGTCTGTGCGTTCTGTAAAATATGTACAAGTAACTGATTGATAAAATAGAGAATTGCGTAGAAATGGGGGCCGCACTAGCCCGTATGAATAGACAGGAACTAAGCCCCATACGAGTAGCTGAAACTTTCAAAAGAAAGAGTTATTAATAATAGATGTCCTTTTCCCCCAAGTAACAAGATGCCCATTGAGCAATATAATAAGATTTATTTCTGTGAGCTTATACAAAATACAGGTGGCATACAATGGCCCCCCGTCCCTAGAGCATAGCTCCTTTGACTATTTTAATAAGAAAAAAATCCTATTGACTCTTTCTTTAGCGAATTACTTTGAAACGAATAAAATAAATGAACCGTAGGATAAAGAGGATCAAATTAGAAAAGAATTCATAAAGTAATTTAGTGAATATTAATACAATTCTGTTTCTTATGCCTTTTGTTCGTTTTGCTCTCGGCTCTTTACAATTTTATTTCTGAAAAAAAGGCTTAGTGCCTATCGAGATTCGAGGCCTCTTAAAAATAACAATGATGATATCTTGTAAAAAGGTAGTAATTTTCATCTTTATATAAAAAGCAAAATTTATTTATTTATTATATTATTTATATGTAAAAGTACAAAATTATATACAGGGTGATTGGAAAGTCGATGTATTCCTTTAAAGGTGTTGTAGACGAAGGCGTTTCCAGACGATTGAACCCCATAATGCATTATCCGAAATTCAACAATCAAATTTATGTTTAAAAGCAAAATATTTCAAAAACTATCATTTTTTAAATACTTTTTTGATTGTTTTGCATTGGTGACACCTTAGTCAACTAATTATAATCATAAATTGCCCAATATTTAACTTAATTTAGACACAATGCTTCAAAATAGTTGAAACGTTAAGAAAATGTTACGAAAGGTGAAAACAAAAAAGGTAATTTAAAAAAGAATTTTATCTGACAATTTTTCAGGCACTACAGCTTAAAAACATAATCAATTTCTAAGCTTTAAAATGACATATTCCAATCTAAGATCTATTAAGGTATGACGAAGATATAGCCAAAACAACCGCATAGGCGGACAAATCTCAGTAGGGATACGAACAAGATTTTAATTCAATTTTAAGGCAAAATGTCTTATAATTGGACTTTGTAGAGTTTCGAACCGTTTACTAATTATTGTTCTCCGATAGCGCGGTTCCTCAAAGGCACAGATCCACTACAAGGTTGCTTCACCGAAATAATGCTTGTCCGATAACACGGTTAGCCGAAACTTTTCGATGACGATAGGTTTAACGATATAATGCTTTTTCGACTGCCCAGTTTGTCAAATTGTTTAACCATCAAATTGAATCTCCTATAACACTATTCGGTGAAACTTTTCAGCTAAAACATTTGGCACAGTGTTTGAACACGTTGAATTTAAAACAATCATTGTCAAACAGTGCTATTGTCACGTGCTACTGGCCAATCATGTTTTCGGCGAATTAACCGTCGTCGAACAGTAGTTTTGTGGAACCGGGTTGTGAAGAATTATTTTGTTTTACCAATCATAATTGAAAATTGCAATTGGCTAACATTGGCATTATTTCGGTGAAGCAACCTTGTAGTCGATCTGTGCATTTGAGGAACCGCACCATTGGAACACAATAATTAGTAAATGGTTCGAATCTCTACAAAGTCCAGTTACAATACTTTTACCTTAAAATTGGAACAAAATCTTGGTTGTTTCCCTACTGAGATTTGTCCGCCTATGCGGTTGTTTTGGCTATATCTTGGTCATACCTTAATCGATTTTTGATTGGGATGTGTCATTTTAAAGCTTACAAATTGATTATGTTTTTAAGCTGTAGTGCCTGAAAAATTGTCAGATAAAATTCTTTTTTAATTTAGCTTTTTTGTTTTCACCTTTCGTAACATTTTCTTAACGTTTCAACTATTTTGAAGCACTGTGTCTAAATTAAGTTAAATATTGCGCATTTCATGATTGTAATTAGTTGGCTAAGGTGTCACTAATACAAAACCATAAAAAAGTATTTAAATAATGGTTAGTTTATTAAATATTTTTCTTTAAACATAAATTTTGGCAAAATTCTTAAAAAAACTTAAAACTTAAATAACTCAGAAATTGTTGACTTTCGGATAATGCATTATGGGGTTCAATCAACTGGAAATGAGTTCAACTACAACCCATTTATTTATTTATTTTGTTTTATTTTATTTTGGCTTCAAACAGTCATATGGAAACAAAATATACATGCTATCTTAAATCTAAACTTATAGACTTGGAGGGCCGAAAAGTTAAACATAAAGTAAATAACAGGAGAAAACTTCATTAACTGGTTATAGTAACATTGCAAAATTTTTAATTCATAGTGTGTAAGTTACAATTTTAGTAGGTGTGTAAACTGCGAAAATCATTGACAAAATTCAACGGAAAAAGAAAGAAGGAAAAAAAAAAAAAGTATATATCATAGGTTAGGTATAACTACAATTCAAGGAGTGTCCAACATCAACATTTTAAATCATAGTGTTTTATATATCATAGGTTAGGTATACAATTCAAGGAGTGTCCAACATCAACATTTTAAATCATAGTGTTTAAGTATTTTTCTTTTAAATGAATCTGTACTGTCATTAAAAGGGTCAACATCAGTGGAAGATAATTCAGCATTATACATATTTAAGGTTCGGTACATAAAGCTGTTACGTGTGTAATTTTTGTTATAGTTTGGAAGTACAAATAACTTGTTTCTATTAGGAAGAGAACGAAGTGACCGCAAGAGGCCCTGGGAACGTACAATAAAGGGAATCCTAGACAACAAAGAAGGGCAAACTATTTTATTATTTAAAATTTTGTGCATGAAAATAAGATCCATCACTTTTCGTCGTAAACTAAGTGCTGTAAGATTAAAGTGTTTAAGTCTCATATCATAGGATGAACTGTCAAAATTAAATTTAAATGATAGGTTTTTAAGAAATATCTTTTGTACTTTTTCTATGCGTTTGATGTGAATTTCATAAGAAGGGGACCATACTACGGAAGCAAAATCCAAGATTGATCTGATAAAGGAGTAATATAATACTTTTATAGTAGACACACTTCTGAAAGGCTTAGATATTCTATTAATAAAACCTAAGCCTCTGAATGCCCTTTTAACGATATTGTCTATGTGTGTGTTGTATGTTAATTGACTATCCATCATTATTCCTAAATCCCGAATAGTTGTGACCCTAGGAAGTTCCACATTTTGCAGATTATAAGAAAATCGTATAGGTTTTGTTTTACGGGTGTAGGTAATGATGGAGCATTTGTCAGCATTCAGAAACAGTTGGTTCGACTGGCTGTATTGTGTAAGAGCACTCAGATCACGCTGCAATTGCAGACAGTCAGTAACTTTTTTAACTATCTTGAAGATTTTTGTATCATCTGCATAAAGTAGATGATCTGAATGCACCAGAACCTCTCCAATATCATTGATATACAATGTAAACAGTAAAGGTCCTAAATGAGATCCTTGGGGGATACCAGATGGAATGGTAAGAAAACTAGACTCGAAACCCTTGATCAATACAGCCTGACTACGATTACGGATGTAGGATTCAATCCATCGCAACAAGGCTCCATGAATTCCAAGTTTTAGTAGCTTCTGAAGAATTATATTATGGTTTATTTTATCAAATGCCTTCGAGAAGTCAGTGTAAATTACATCAATTTGTAAATTTTTATTCATAGCTTCAAGAAGGTATTCGCTAAAACTTACCATGTTAGTTTCAACGCTACGTGACTTAATAAATCCATGTTGTGCCTCGGCTACCTGGTTTTTGACGCAGTATGCTATTTGATTAGTTACTATTTTTTCTAAAACTTTACCGAAAATACTTAATTTTGATATAGGCCTATATTCTGTTAATATGTCGATTTTACTATTTTTTGGAATAGGTGTGATGATAGCCTTTTTCCAAATGTTAGGAAAAACTCCAGATTTAAGAGAGAAACGATAGATGAGCGTTAGGGGAATAACCAGTTCTTTAGCGCACTTTGATATAAGGATAGGATGAACACCATCTGATCCCGCACCCTTATTAACTCGTACCCGACTAAATTCTGTAAGTACAGTGTTTTCATCTAAATTAATAAAGTTTATATCAATGCACGATTTATCTTGGCAATCTTGGCTACCACCATTAGCGAATGTACTCTGGGAAACGTGGTCGTCAGATACAAAAACTGAGTTAAAATAGTTATTAAAGGCGTTACATATTTCCTCACCGCCTGATATTACACGACCCTGGTAGTGCAATTTGTCTGGAATTTTATTAACACCTCTCTTTGACTTAACAAATGTCCAAAAATGCTTGGGGTCGCTTTTAATGTATTCTTCACTTTTATTTATGTAATACCTAAAACACTCTTGTTCCATTTTTTTAAGTCTAGTACGGAGCAAGGAGAAAGTTTGATAATCAGATAAATTGCCATATATCTTCCATTTTTTGTGGTATTTTCGTTTTTCGTTTCTAAGTTTGATTAAGGGCAGAGTATACCAAGAGGGCGCTTTGTCACTAAGGTATGAGTGTGAAATTGGAACATATTTATCTATTAATTGGTTCAAAAAATTGTAAAAATACTCAGTCAACTGATTGACATCAGTAAGCGGTCTAAAAGCCGCCTCCCAGTCCACTGACAATAATTCAGTACGCATTAATTCAAAGTTAGCTTTAAAAAACAATTTACGTGGAATTTTATTTTGTACAAGTGTCGGCATAGGACTCACCCTAATACTGATATCTAAAGATTTATGATGGGCATCCTCAGAGGTAAGTGGACATTCACAGGCACTAACGTCACATTCCCTACTACAAAAAATTAAATCCAGTAAGCGATTATTAATATTATACTCAAGGTTGTGTTGTAAAAGAGATGTGTAGCTCATGAAATCAGCTGTTAAACTAGATAAGTTATCGTTTGTTGCGTGAATTTGCAAACAGTTGCTATCATTGTCATAAAACCATTCAGCCCTAGTAACGTTAAAGTCACCCATTATCAAAAATATATCATCAGGGTGAGAAATAATCAAATTACTAGCCCTATCATAAAAAGAAGACAGCATGGACTCGTGATGGTTACTATGCGGTATGTACGTACAGCCTATGTGTAATTGGGAAGACGCGTTACCTGATTTAGAAACAATAGGTATAGTTATCCATGCCTCGTCCGCGGGCGGCGGCGCGCACCACTCTCGCCGCGCGACGGGGCCCAGCTCGCGGCGCACCGCCACGAGGACGCGTCGTGGCGGTGCGCCGCGACGATTTAAAGGAATACATCGACTTACCAATCATCCTGTATATGTACCAAATTATATTTCCAGAAATAATATCAATTTACTGCGTCACTATCACTACTAAAAATATTGTTACTTAAAATGCGGAAGAAAGCGACTTAGGTATATACTGACTGAACCCATAAAATTAATTAAGGTCACAGACAGCTTGTTAATTTTACTCGTATTTTTACTATTACAAAGATCACTTACTGGCGATTGTTAAACAAACATAACAATTCAAATTTATTTATTTTTCATTTCAGTAGTTTTTGGACTCGACAGTAAATATTTATGTTTCTTTCTCAGTAATGTTGAACAAGCTTCGTACTTGACCTCTTCTACACTCAATAACTTTTGTTCAGCCATCGGGAGTTATATCTTCCTTCACCTTGCCATTATACAGGGTGTTGCAAAAAGGGTATACTAAGCCGAAAGCTACATGTGCAGCATGGTATATCTAAGCCCGAAAATGAAATCAGAATTTCAAAATTCGCGAAAAAAAAACATTCTCCATAGTAAAAAGACCAAGATAGTTTCTATGGAAAAGTAATATTTTTTTTCGCGAATTTTGAAATTTTGATTTCGTTTTCGGGCTTAGATATACCTATCATGCTGCATATGTAGGTTTCGGCTTACTATACCTTTTTTGCAACACCCTGTACATCCATATTTTACGGTATTTTTATAGCTGCTACTATCAAATACCATCAATTGATTGACCATCAATAATTGCGGCTTCTTTTTGTAAGTAGCTACAGGATTTTGGGATTTCGTGTTTTGTTAATTGAATTTATTATTAAGTATTTTAGGTTTACATACAAAACTTGGAGTGGGTAGAAAGAACATCGCTGTATGACCTCGTGATTGATTAACACTCATGCATATATGTACTTATTGCATTGTACGTAGGTTGCTGCAACGCTTGTGACCCTTGTCAATAAATATATCTGTAAAGAAAGACTTGCTTGTGCGGCATGTGCCCTAAAAAATCAAAATGCTTAATTTTCTTAGGGTACGTGTAATACCTACACACGCCTATAAGTACATCCAATTTATATACGCAACAGTTTTGCACCATGCGTCATGTCTTATTTATTTTAACACTTTATTGTACATAAAAACATAACATACATAACAATTGATAAAGATAGTTAAAGCATACAATGACGGGCTTATTTCCAAAAAGCAATTTCTTCCAGCCAACCTTTGTTGGTGGAAAAAAGAGTTACTTACGAGCTATTAAGTTACAGGTACAACAACAGCACTAATTTAATAAGTTCAGCCTACAATTCTTGTTGCTCAATCTTAAAAATACCTATAGAACATAAATACATAATATTTAGTTATAGATAGATGAATTGCAAATACTCCGTAAATTGAAAACACCTCAACTTCACTGTTCGTCGTCGACCGTAAGTTCCTATTCCCGAATGCGGTATTCAAACCAAAATGTAAGTGCAACTCCCCATCCATCCTTGTCCAATACCAGAGGCGTGAAAGGGATAACAAATGAAGATCGAGAGGAGTTACAACCGGGTAAAATGTATTCCTGTTATGCCGCCTCTACACATAGCTCAGCACATTCACCAACGCGCTGATGGCACTGGTCGGTCCAAACAAGTAGTCTTACTACTTTTGTACCCTGTCAAACTAACAAACCAGTTATTCATTACTTCAAAGATTGACTATTGATTGTTTAGTTTGACAAGGCACAAAAGTATAATCACTGCAAACTTTACGACTATCTGAGCCGCGAGCACAGGATTCGAAACCTCCGTTTACGTTGCGTATCGTCAACTGTCACTGTCAACATGTAAGACAAAGTAAGTTCCGAAAATAGTATCGAATCCGCTGCACTGTGCAGTAAATCAAATTTTAAATACATTTTGTACTAACTGACAGACGTAAGTATGACAGGCTACTAAATACGTTTAGCGTTTGGTGAAATTCCACCTAACATATGGAAAAATCAAATGTCACTTTTGGAACTAACTTTGCCTTAAATTTTGACAGTGACAGTTGACGATACGCAACGTTAACGGAGGGACGAAACTTGTGCTCGCGACTCTAATCACTTATTTGAACCAAACTGTACGCTTGTCAACGTCAACGCGCGTTCTTCACATTGTGCCAGTGGCTGGGCCAGTCCGCTTGCCAACGCGTTGGCCTATGTGTAGAGGCGACATTAGCGATGTAAGGGTGTTTTAATATGGTGCGGATTTCATCAAACATGCGGTATCGCACGCCATTTTCCCGCGTCCCGCGTGCGTATTCCACGAATTACAATAAAATTAAATAGTGGTTTGAAAATAAAACTTGCGGGTGTTACGCGTGTGGGGAAATCCCGCATGCGTGATATTAAAGAGAGCGTGCGCACGATATTAAAAACAGCCTAAACGGGAGGACAAAAACGCGTCTTTGTTTCAGACATATTGCTGATTGCTGTAATTATTTCCATTAATATTTTAACGCCCGTCCCGCCATATTGCTCCTTCGGTTTGTTTATTTTTAGTTACAGCTGTCGGTTTCGAAATGTTTGGAGAAGCTTGAGATACCTACCTAACGAACGACTCGAACTGAAAGTGTTTTTTTAAAATAAATAAATGAACAAAGAAGCTGTTTTATCTAATACAAATACATATAACACAATACTTTTGCAAGAAACCATTTTAATTGTAATTCAGAGTCATCATCATCATCATGATGAAATGAAATTTAGAATGAAATTAATTATTATAAGAATGTACCTACCTATATGTACCCAAATGCCGTTTCTCCTCTTTATAGTGTAGATTTTGTCTTGACCGTTTTTACATGGGACAAACATTTTGAGAATTCCTCGTGACATCGTAGAGGTTACCAAATTTTTATTCGCTTTTCGATATCTCTGTAGCAACTGATGTGATAAAAAATTGACTTGGTACCTACCTACATAATTTCTTAATGTATATCGATAAGTATCCACAGTATCTCCAGTATAATTGTTCGGTTTTGATTGACGACCATTCTTCGACCGGAATATCACTGTCACGAACAAGTAAAACTCATTCCTCTTGAGAGATCTCCGCGTTCTCTCGCCACGGTTATTTGTCTTCATGTCTGTACAAATAAATGCAGCCGTCGATCCGTTCCATCACTCTGCACTCACGTAAAGGACTACGTTACTACTTACTGCTTAGGTACTAGGATAGTATGAAGGCTGGGGAGTAAAATAAAATTTCCCAGTAATAGGAGATTAGCTGTGGTCGAATTTCATCAAAATTGTGTAGTTGGTATTTTTCTACTAAGCTATATTGGAGCATATTCTACGGCCTACGACCGGGGCCGGGGTTACACAGATTTGTCCATCTCACAATCTCTTACGAAAACAGTTTCATACAAGTTCCTCGTCAACATATTGTGGATATGACGCAACGCCTCAGACAAAGGAGTCAAAAATATAATGTCCTCAGTTCGGATTTATACGTTACGCTTGTCAAGAGGGAGATTTACCACCATTTCTGTCACGTCCAAGACAAAGGGGCCTTGTCGAAAATCGCGGCTCCATGATGTCACACGCTTTTTGGGGCCTTTAATTAGTAGACTGGCGTTTATGGATGCCTAGCATAACATGTTTGGAAATTGGTTTCTGGGAACGAGAGTATGTGGCGGCATATTTTTATAGTTGTTTCATCTGTGAGCTGTTATTTATTGCTATGGAAAGGTAATTTAAAATATTACAACATTCAATGTGGTCCTGAACAAAGAAAATATTTAAGATCTGGTTTAGTACGCAACGTTTACGATTTTGTTTAGCAATAGCAAGTATAAGGTTACCAGAAAATTAATAACTTTACTAAGTATTTGGTTTCGTTTTATTTGCCCAAAAAAAACGTCCTTGTTCTCAAACATTGCTAAAACATGCGAATTTTTTGACCTTCAAGTTGAAAATAACCTCTTATATAGTTCTACCTAGAACGTGTTTAAATAGCCCATTTGTTAGATGTTTCATAGATATCGTTACAAAACTTTATCTTGTCAATCTGGGTCGTGCAGGAAAAACCTTCTCTATGTTATGAATTATGTGTACAAAAAGCCCACTAGGGTTACGTTTTTCCCGACTTTTTTCTGTTCCCGGGAAACGGGAATTTTTTCTAAGATTTCCCGGGAATTCCCGGGAAACGGGAATTTATTTTTAATGCTTGGTTTTGCTATTTTCGGGTAAGTATTAAAAGTCTTTTGAAACACTTACAATTAAATCAAATATACTTTTATCACTCGTATAGGTAGAAAAAAGCAACAGTCAGATAAATTAACAATCAAAATTATAATGATTTGTTTTATATGCCAAATAATTGGTTTTTCTTCATTGTAAATTAAACAATAACAAAGGTATTATAATTAACAGTTTGAAAATAATATTATTATGACATATAATTAAAATAGAAAATTAATTAAACTTGAGGTAATGTTTTAGAAAAATGTATTCATTCAACGATTTATCGCTCAACCTACTTCTTATTTTGGTTTTTTCTATGCGTTAGTAATTTTATAAAAAATAAACGCGGACACAAAATGGGGCCCATAAAAAATATGACAGGCGTCACATTAGCGTTAGCTTTTACATACTCTTTGGTCACGTATGTAAAAGCTGATCAATTGTTTGGTTTTAGGCAGGCGGTAGCACCAACAGATAAATAAAGATGAAAATATTGAATCAGGAAGAGGTGAAACAAGGTGATGTAGATGAGTCAGTTATCTTTGCAATGCCGCTGCGCGAAAACCATATCACGTATGATTTTTCAATAATTTACAACAAAACCGAGTTTCTGATCGTAGACGACAAGCCTGCCGATATATTTTTTTGGTTTAAGGTAGGAGAAACAGATAAATAAAGATGAAAATATAGCATAGATTCGATCAAACCCGGGAATTCCCGGGAATGCTATTTTTTTCCCGGTTTCGGGAAGGACAAATTTCCCGGGAATTCCCGGGAAACAGCTTAGCAGACACGGGAACGAAACCCTAAGCCCACCGTAATTATTAAATCAAATCAGCAAATCCTTCGTATAAAAATATAGAACCCTATCTCTCGAGTCTCTTGACTCCGCTCAAGAACCTATTACCACTCAATTTCCTTCAGAAATCACTTCAAAGATTCCAATTAATCGATATCCAGTCTTGGATCCGACGTGTAATTTTTTGCCGTTCAAACTTTCTGGATTCTAGATGTTCATCTGACGCTAGATCTAATAAAATTACCGCCGTGATAGAAACTAAAATCCATTTAAAGGATGTTGAGGGAAAATAAATCAGAGACGCGAACGTTCGTCGAACTCTTGTTGGGAACAATTGGAGAGATGTAAATTGAATCGAGTGCGGCGGCGATGTCTGAAGCCACTCGACATTTTAGTCTGCACTTATTTTGGTACTTACCTTGTGATACTAATGTATCAGTTACAATGTTTGTTTTTCAAACTTCGACACAAAATACCCGTGTCTATATAAACAAATATAAATCTAAGGGTGACCTGCACCACACATTTAAACGTAGGTATTTAAATCTATTCTCCTACTTGTTTAAAAGATAGCAGGTGATTTACAAAGAAACAGCAGGAATGATACTGCATGCCCGCATATCCGGTATTCACTAGTAACTTCCGCCCTAGTTCTACTACTTGCCAGGTGCTTGTTTCCCATCAAAAGAGGTATTTTAAAGATACACCTCTGTTAGATGTTAGGCAGCTATATAAACGATAAGTTTGTTACACATGTTGGTTACGTCCACGTTAAAATTACAGCGTATAATGAAAATTACAGTTACATGCTAGAGAAAAGGTTGTACGTGTACGTAAATATAATAAAAACATGGTCTAGGTAAACATACTAACTATGAATTCACAGAGTGTAATAAATGTGAATCTCTCAGGCAATGTCAGTGTCGAATGGTGTTGCAAATAGGACCCGAAGCCGAGTGCCTAGTCTGCGTCGGTACACGGCTCGCAGACCTCTCGAAGAGTTCTTTTAAGTTTCCTAACAACTTGTGTTACGTCTCATGGCCCTTTGTCACCTGAACAACACATCTTTAACTTGAAAACTTTCCCCCGAGTGGACCCTCTAGTTTGTAGATTTGAACAACTTTAATATTGAGATTTTCGTGGATTTATGTTACTATCAAATTCATTTGAAATTATAGTAGCTCGTTATTATTATCCATGCTATTGAGTTACCAGTTGAGCCAAGGTAGTTAGTGAAATAAATGTCTTCAATTATGTCTCGAGTACCTAAATAATAAATACCTAGATACTTTACTAAAAGCGAATTAAATCTCCAACCTGTAATCTCAAGAGAGCAATTCTTAGGATTTAATATCCAAGTTCAGTATACACCTGTGTACAGAATATTCTTTCTTTAACTAAGCTACATACCTGTTCATTTCAAAAATGAATTTTGAAGAAAGTATTTACAATTTCTCTTACAGTAAGCCTGGATTTCTGAGGCTGAGTCGAGCGTCAATATTTGCGTACGAAACTTCTCTTGCAAACTCGCGAGCTCATATCTAATGTAATGTGATGCAGCTTGTGATTTTTCTCAAAAACATCGAATGTGTGGATCCGGAGTGCAGACATAGGTAGGTACTTAGGAGGTACAAGATGGTAGCTCTGCAGCAAGGTGAGGCCGGTTGGACTTCGCCGATTGTTCCTTAGTAAAATATTTTTATATGTGATGAAAGTGATGATGTAGATCGCATTCAGTGGCGTGTTTTGGTAGAAGCCTACGTCCAGCAGTGGACTGCTATAGGCTGATGATGAGATGTGATGAGGAATTCAAATTAAGGTTAGTAGGAATAGTGACAAGAAAGGACCTTAACATATAGGGCAGAAATTTATCCTCAAATACAGTCACGTGCATAGAAACAGTTCCACTTTCAAAATGCAGACACCAAATGGCCCCATTTTTTCAAACATAGAAATGGATATTTTTACAAAATATAATTTACTTTATTAGTTGGTAATATTTTGATGCGCCGTAAAATGTTGTTAAACATTGGAGAAGGCGTCATTAAGTTAGCTTTTTCCGTTTTGAAGTAATTTAGTGATTTTCTCAATGGAACTTTTACATTGCCCGTGAGTGTAATAATAAAGATTCGTTGTAATAATTAATTTAAGTTTGCGAATGGTAAACATAGCTATTTTATGTTTTCAGAGTATACATATCAATATGCATATCAATATAAAGCTGTTGTTTTTTGTAGGTTAAGTTTTTCAACATTAAATCCATTTTTAACCGACTTCAAAAAAGGAGGAAGTTCTCAATTCGTCGGGATCTTTTTTTTATGTATGTTCACCGATTACTCCGCCGTTTATGAACCGATTTTGAAAATAATTTTTTTGTTGTATTGGGTTGAGCTCCCAGGTGGTCCCATTTTTTTTTCAAAATTTTATCTCACCCCCAAGTGTGGGTAAAGGGGTAAAAACAGGGTATGAATTTCCATTTTGGGCACATATTAACCGATTCTAATGAAATTAAGAACGTAAATATAGTTCTTATAACAAAAAAATATGATGGTGACCTTGAGCTGATCTGATGATGGAAACGGAAGGCAGTCAGGGGAACTCCTCAACGGTATCGCAATAAACTCAAGTGGCTCCCAATTCGCCTTCGCCGGAATGTTCATATTCTCTCTTTACTCTACTCTGTGCTGTTCAATCCCTCAACTCCAAGGTACCTCAAAGAGCGTTTCATTTTTAAAAACCATCCCGACAACAGACCAATGAGATCCTCACAAATGCGTTTATTAGATTTCCCATCGCATACTACTGAGTTTTACAGTAACTCATTTACTGTGACAGCTATAAGACTGTGGAATGCATTACCTGTAAATATCCGTTTTGCGAAGACAGCTATAGGTTTCAAAAAACAGGTAAAAGAACATTATCTTTCCTCCATCTTGCAATAGTACCTACCTATATTATATAAATCTATATAACTTTGATTACATTATGTATGTATGTATTTAAGTATTTATTATTAAACATGAATGTTTACTACACTTTGTACACCTTCCTCATTTATTCTTTAAGTCTCTCCTCCACCCAAAGGTTGCCTGGAAGAGATCGCTTTTAGCGATAAGGCCGCCTATTGCGTTATATTGTAAATTGTTATTTGTGTAAATTATTTTTAAGTCAATAAAGTAGTATTCTATTCTATTCTATTCTATTCTATATAGCAACTACTTCGTGTTTAGGCTTGAATGATTCGTATTGATTAGTAGGACTTTTTAGTATCATTTGCACCTTACTTTTGATTGAAAATTATTGCAAATAAACTAAAAACTATAAAATAAAATAATAATTAAAAAAAATAAAAAACCGACTTCAAAAAACCACTAAAATGTAAGAAATAATTTAAGGTTTACACAAATTCTACTCGTATGTGACAGTACAAATATACGAGTACCTAAGCAGGAACTGTTCTTTTTTGAAGTTGGTGCCATATTTCTTTAGATTACTTTATCACCGCACCAACATAAAAAAAGAACAGTTCCTGCTTAGGTATATTTGTACTGTCACATACGAGTAGAATTTGTGTAAACCTTAAATTATTTCTTACATTTTAGTGGTTTTTGAAGTCAGTTTTTTAATTTTTTGTGTCTAATCTAGTTATGTACCTAAATATATTTACCAAATGGTCATACGGGTCCAAATGTAAGCATTCGAGGGAAGCCATTTAGGAAAATTGGCTGGCTAGCCTAGCCCTGTATAGGTCTACCGTAACATGGTTACAGGTTCTCAGTGCATGCGAACCATTAAGGAATTGCACCTCATTACTGAACTAACTCTTTATTTGATAAACTAACAGAGAGGCGTATGAACTTTACCTTTGTTTTATGAGCATACAGGGTGATGCAAAAGCAAAGATATACCTTTTTCTACTTCCATGTCTAGTAAGCCGAAAGGAGGTGACCAAAGGGGTCATTCTAAGCAACTTTTGAGTTTTAGAAATATATTTCTTTCCAGTGTGATAGTTTATTATACAAGGGATTATCAACAACTAATTCAACTAATTCCTCCATCGCTTAGGCTTACGAACTAATAAAGCCTTTACGGTAATTACCATACCAAATTTATCTCGAATTTCGAAATTCTCAGTCTCGAAACTTTTCCTTGAAGGTACTGTCGCCTATAAATTCGGCGAAGTAGCGCAGAGATTTATAACTACCTAAACCAGATAGACTTACAGCCCTTACTGTGGTTAGTTGCTACTTACTGTATTAATCTAGCCCTCAGTGGAAAACTTTATAGTCTGAGAGCTGGCTGGCTGATAAATATTTGTCATTACATTACCTAATAAGATAGTGACTAAACAAATCAAAATAAATTAAAAAACCGGCCACAATACTGTAGGGTTTCGTACCATTTACTAAAATATTTTAGGTAAGCACACATTACTTACCTTGTTTTTAAAACAAATTATAATTTGATAGAACCGTTAATTGCCAAATTTAATTGGTCTAGGTTGACGAGAAGTACCTACCAAATGAATTTCGATTTAGATGAGATCTTGAAGAAAATGGGCGTTGTATGTAACATAAATGACTTTATATTTTTTATACATTAACTAAGAGGGTTGCTACAGTTCGGTATACACATTTTGTGTATACCAAACTGTAGCTCCTATACTACTGCTGGTTATCAGTTGGAAACGAACGGTCTCTTTAATCTGTGTGATTGCGCCGCTTCGAGCCACGAGCCACTCCTTTCATCGACGTCTATTTGTCTGCGAAATTACTATTTATTTTTTTACTTTACTGTGCTTCAGTTATCTAACGAAGACTAGACTGGCATTCATTCACGCTCTATTAGTAGATTTGTGGTAGGTATATGTAAGTACGTAGTTAGTACTTATACGTGTTATAAGTCCAGCATGGGGAGGGAGTGCGAGTTTTCAATCCGTTTGAGCAGTGGTGAGTAAACGCGAACTTGTATGGCGCGAGAGAGTCGTCACCCAGAGCGGTATAGGGACTGAAATAGCTCTGCGCCATACAAAGAGTCGATTTTCACTCCTCGATCGATTCAGATAAACCTACATTGGACCGTTAGCTGAGTCCTTGTTCTTGTGTAAGTACTTAAAGAATACCTATTATCTATGTGTCTACCTATCTATGTTTAGCACTCCCCGTCTTCCTAGCAGATCAAGTACCATAATTTTCACCCAGTTTAGGGCGTGGCCTGTTGACTCACTTTGTATCCAGGGCAGTCTCCCCTATCCACGGGTCTTGCAGATGACGTCATGCCTGCCCCTGTGAGATGACATCATTCAGTTTCACAACGACGCGTAATTTGCCTGTAATATTTTTGCAGGCGTTTTTTGTACTTACTGTTATTATCAGAGGAAGCCAGCATAGTCAAACATATCTTATTACTACAGAATGATCTCTATCAATTGATACTATCGAATATGCAAAATTGAGAAGGTAGTTAATTCCCAACTTACAAATCAAATAAATAAATAACTATGATGGATGTAATTTGGACAAAAGGACCTAAGTACAGGAATAAATTACAGAATTCTATTCATTATTATAAACATGCACAAGAATACATATAAACATTTCATCGTCCTCGCCCCCTATCTTAACGAAAAGCCAATTACAATAAATGTATCACAGCAATAATACGAAGCATAACACACTAATGTCTTTATGCCTTACTGCCGCCATAACACATAAGCGTCTATTCAAAAACACATCAGTAGTTATTCCATAATGTGTTTTGATGTAAAATGCAAACAAACTTTCGGAGATTCGCATCAACTTGAGTCTCCCCTACCACAGTTTAGACTAGGATTTAATTATTATTGCCACTGAAAATGGTTATGAAAAGCGATTAAAACTAACCTCGGTAATATAAAGAGAATGCCATGCTTGTGGCTGAAAACAATAACAACGTTTTATTGCTTATTTGAAGTTATATCACTCTGTGCGGTATCACGTTTCATATGAGATTGCCATATATTAGGTAGATATAGTAGCTACATAGGTATACTTAGTGCCTGTTTCACAATGTTTCGATAACGACTAAGTTTTATACCTATGGAATGAAAGACATGCTGAGACTGTCTAAAGTCTAATTACATAGAGTGACAGCATATTATTATCTTGTAACTTACAGGTAGCCATTATTCAGACATACTGGAACATACCCTTAATATCATACCTTTCTTTGTATCATAATTTTTTTAGTTATTCCAACTGAAATAGTTATTTACGTAGGTAATGAGTTAAATGAGACACACTATGTATAGTATGCATATTATTTTCACTTATAGGTTTGATAATAACTGGGCTGAGGGTGCACAACTGCACAGGATCGAAAGGTGTGGAAGATAAAAGGGGAGGCCTTTGCCTTTATCGCTATGAAAGTATGGAGGACTTGTAAATACATAATTACATTATTTAACATAAGTACAAAATACAAAATCTTATGCATCGATTTTTACGTGAAATGTTATCAAACAAAGCGATTATTTTTTAATTACGTTCTATAAGACATCATTATCAGGCCATAACTCTTCTCTTCATCGTAATTTTTAATTATTATTCATGCTTCTATGGCAGCGATAAGCTACTGCGTAACTAAGTAAATCCACCCCTTCCGTAAAAAGCCAATTCTTTTATGAGATCCTAGTATAAAACACGTATTTTTCAAATGGATTTTTGAGTGCCCAAAACGTTGATGGGCAATCAAAGTGCTGGATTTACGGAGTCTGGCTACATAGGGGGGGGGGTTCTTTTTACTTTTATAGTTAGTGCAGATAGAACGACCGTATTTGAATTTCCTGTAACAGCCCTTATGTCTCCATAAAGGACTTTCCCTTCAAACGGCCGTCTTATGTTTTGGTAGCACTTCGTTTTGAATAAACGTAAAATATCGATGTATATATACCTAAGTATATCTAAATAAATCTTGAATATTTTCAGAAATATAAAAAGCACCTTCACAGGTAAAACAGTTAACAGATAATATTAAATTGAAATCAATAAAAGTGAAATTTCACTTATTACATATTTGGACTTTTAAAAATATTCTCGTACACAAAAACGAAGAAGGAGCTCTCAAATTTAAATTCGTGTAAAATTTGAGATTTGCGGGGATTTCACATAAAGTTTAATATCGATAAGTTTCAATATCATCGTATAAATCTCAGCAGCTTTGTACGACTGAGGTCGATACCATGTCTGCAGTATCGCTTACTGAAATAGCCTTATTAATTCCATTTTATGTCCCGCTGAACATAAGCTTATGAATCTCTGGAATCCAAGTCGATACATGTATATCATCTTGCTAGTCTAAATTATTTCAATAACATGATAAAATTTCAAAAATACTATTTCGTTAAAGAATGCATTGAATAATTATACTTACTCGTATGTACCTACTTACAAAATTGAAATTATTTAGCCGTTGTGTCTATTTAGTATACTTATAGTAGAATTGTCCACTACCTGCATGCAAGCAGATATTATATTATATTTCTAGGTCAAGACACAAACCATTCACAACACTTAATTCGAACACAAACTCCCAATGTACCGTGAATTAGCAAAGTGAACCAATTGAGCAAGTGTGTCGTCCAGATACACCAACAAAATAAATTTAACAAACCAATAAACAAACTTAAACGGCCATACATGCCAGCAGAAACATGCGCTCCTGGTCCGTACCAAGACCCCATGTTTGTCGTACTTTACTACGTCAGCATTCTTTATGCCGCTATAAAGAGCTACAAAGATATAGGAGGTGAAGTGAAAGGACCCTAAATGTAATATCTCCTTTTAATTGCTGCGATCCTAGCACCTGGTGTCAGAAGTAATTGGATAGAAACGTTATTATCCCTTTGTTTTGAAGGGAATAAGTGTAAAAGATGGGAAAAATCGGGGTTTATATGAGATTTATTTTACCTCAGCAGATCTGATGTAGGTATAAACCTTTAGGATAAAATGGTTAATTAGGAGCAGGTACTGCATGGGAAGGATTTCGTACAAATTATCTACAGGGTGCTGTAATACCTACTGTAACCATATGTGCATTGACTAGGGGTGATTTTTCATTCACCTCTAGTCAGAATTTTATTGTAAAAATATCATCCCACGTATCCAACAACGGACTGAAATCTGAAATGGACACGCAAACAGCGTTATTTACAAGTTCATTCATCATTCCACATCGAAGACGTCGTAAAAGCCATTTCCACAATAATGTAGGGGCCATCAGCCGGCACCCGCCCGTCAAACTTCAATATTTCCAACGAGACAGACTCGTTTGATGTCTACCAGGAGATATTAAATAAACTCGGGTTTTCACAACATTTTTTATCTTACTCTCTAAACCCCGGGTTTTTATGCGGAGACGTAAATGGATTGAGTTTTCCCGGTAAATAGGCTGCGGTGTTTTGACGAGGACATATTTTATGTTTTGGTATCAATTTGTGTTGCCATCTCATTAGTAAGGGACAGCGCTCGGGGATTCGATTTCATTGATGTATTGAATAAAGGATTTGTACACGCACACAAGAAGGCTTATTTGAAATTGGAATTTCATTGCGATTAGGAATGTTTTTTTGTGGTATCATAATATTAGTTATTGTGTAGGGGTTGATATCGCTGCAGCGTGTTTTGAAACTATACAAGGCCAGAACGCAGAGGCTGGGACTGCTCGCGTATATTTTCAAATTAAAATGGTGCCATGATTTACTTGAAAGTATACAAGGCCATTACGCACTAATCGCGTATATTTTCAAGTAAGTTGGGCCAAAATTATGGCTTGAAAATATACTGCAGCAGTTACCACTGCGTACTAATCGTGTATATTTTCAAGTGCCAAGCGGCAATGCAAGAACTTGAAACTATACATGATTAGTTACCAGGTAGCCCTTTTGAATTGTTGCTCTCTCTTTCTTTCATGCGAAATAGTAATTAGTCTATTGCTTTCTAAACATTGCATCATCATTCCGCACTTGGCATTGTTTTCGTAACGTATTTTTTGTTTACATCGTACAGTTAAAAAGTAAATTGATTTAAATTAAACTGTAGAACTGTTGTAAATACTAAAAGAGAAGAGGGTGTAGAACAATTCATAAAAGACAATAACGGTGAATTCAAAACTTGATTATTATAGGTCTGTAATACCTACTACAATCACGAGCAATAAATAAGTCCAAGTAGCAAAAAGTCAACACCAAATTACCGCAATTTTTTAAAACATTTAATTTAGAATTTGATCAAAATGAACGTTTTTAGTTGGTTATAATAATATTTTGATGCGCTCTTAAATGTACTTTAATATTTCCGACGGCTTCATTAAGCTAGTCTTTTCCGTTCAGGAGCTATCGTCACTGGAACTTTTTCATTGCTCGTGAGTGTAGTAGGTATTACTATTAATTCATATAAATAATAAGATTCTTACTTGCAAGCATGATTGCTATAAATATCAATTTATCAATCAAATTAGAGCTTGTTCATCTTTATTTATTAACATTCTATAAGTATGACAGGCAGAACAAGTAAATTGTAGTCATGTACATTTACCGAAATAGTTAAGTAAATCAGAATCAGCATGTAGGTACAAATTATATGCGACAAGTACGCGAATCAAGCAATGTGCGTATTAGCAATGTATATTTTCAAGAACGATTCAGTAATTCCCAACTTGAAAGTATACGCGATTAGTACGCACAAATCGTGTATATTTTAAAGTCAAATAATATTTTTTTCACTTGAAACTATACAGTGCTAGTACACTATGGGTGCGTTCTGGCCTTGTATAGTTTCAAAACACGCATCGCTGCAGAAAATTATAAAATGTAAATAGTTAAATACAGAATAACTTATTTTAACTTTACTTAACAGAAAAAGTATAGGTTGGTACCTACTTAATATTTTTTTTGAATTTTAACAAATAATTGTTTTAAGCTTCCCTTAAAATGCAAATAAAGTTTTCAAATTTCGAACAGCACAGGCAATAATTTACGGCGTGACTGCATCGATTGGACAGCATCATTACCGGCCCATTTGCTCAGCCAATCAGGTTTAACATTGACGTTAAATAATGATTCCTATTTCCCGCGGTTCCGCTTGCTGCCTCCACCAGTGCTGCCAATAGTGGTTTTAGGGTTGCCACAAATTTGAATTTAAAATAAAATTGGATCATGAGAGGAAATGGGAGGTTATAAAAAAGTACCTATTTTTAAAAAAACAAACTCACAAACTTAATAAAATGTTGACAGATTCTGAAGGATAAAAGAGCCATAAGTTATAGTTATGGCCCAAACCCTACTTAAAGATACTAGGTACCTGAAAATGAAAATGTAACCATAATGATTCTATTCCATTAACTTCCCAAAAGTTATGTGTCCGATGGATGGTAATCTGTAAGTAAAGGATTCTTAAGTTTTAAGAAAAAAAAAGTGACGCGTGCAACCCTAAACCATTGCTATCAACTTAATGACGCTCAGAAGAGGAGCGCATTGGTTAAGATAATGAGGGGTCACATTCGTAGCATTGAACAAACAAGCGAGGTGGACGCGTATTGCGAATCTATTTCACAAGACAGATAACCGCCATCCGATCGCTGGACAACTGTCATTAATTTCAATAAACATTCGTCTGACAAAAGCTTTTAGTGGACGCAACTACTTGGAAGCTGCCTGATACGGGAGTTGAAGGATTCTTCTTAATGTACTCGTATCTGGGTAAAGATCTAGTCAAAATTATTTGGCATTTCATTTGATAGAAATTGTACATAAACCTAACTGGTTATCAGCTAAACGAGAACAGTACAGATGCAATTTAACCGTTCTTTTACTTAAAAAAAAAACTCTGATCATATTGCCTTGTTATAAATAAAACACGACTAAATCGCTTCTTTCAACTGTAGACTAAGTACCAGGATCCCATATATCATGACTAGACAAGTCTCGGAGCAAATACTAGGAGTGTCAGGACGGTGGGCATTGCACGTCGCCAATAAATAATATTTAGATGCCATCGATAACGGCCCTGACACCCACTGTCGTTGATGCTGAAGAATGATGTTGAATTATTGCCTCTTGGAGTTAAGTTGTATGCACATGTTGGTAAGGTGAGCTTATTTTTTTACCGGACATGTCCCCTTAGTCAGTGGTAAAGAAAGCTTTGTGGTACTGGTCCCAGTTTTTTTTTTGTTGATCCGAATAACCTACCAGCTTAGACAATTTAATTTTAAGATGCATATGGCACATTATAAGTGTATTCATAGAGTATGAATGTTTCACTTATGTACTATTCAAAATATATAAATGTCCTAGGCCCAAAGTATTTGTCTTACCTATGTGTGGTCATCACCATTTTATTTTTACCGTACCTAGGAAGTTTTTGTGGCAATAAAAGAATATACAAATAGCATCTCAATCCGGATCACAGAAATTTTCTCCTAATGTAGCTTCAAAATCTCAACAAAACAGTCAAGTCCGATGTTACGATTGAAAACGTGCCTCTCTGGCTACAGTACGATTTGTTCAGAAATTGTTTTATAAATCTCGTGTGCGGTTGTTGTTGGCTAGACCGAGGTGAGGTCAGATCGGAAATTAAATTTACAGAAGAAAATGTTTCGTTGTGACTTTCATGCTTTAGATTTTTTGACTTTAAAAAAAAGAAAGGTCTTTAATTTTATTCGCGTGTAAAAAACATTTCATGTTTTTAATTCGTCTATAGGTAAGCATGTTTTTTGTGTCTAGTACCTACTTAAGTTATTTTTTAATGATAGGTTACTACCATCATTACTTGCTCTTATTGGTGCCTACAACATTCAATACAATCGGAGATTTGTACATAATGTGTAATTAATTAACAAATAAAATTATGTATTGTATACCTCAGATACCTCTACGTATTTTTTTCAGAAAAAATAAGATGATATAGTTTTGTATTCTGAAGATTTGTGACATGTTGCCTATAGTAATCGTGCAGGCACGTCTTTTCGAACGAGTGTTTCTGAGTTTACATTTCGACTTCGACTATCCACGTAATAAGGTAGGTAAATGTTTTAAAGGATCAAAGGTATTGATTTACTGATGTATGTTTTATAGAAATAGGTAATATACGTCATTGGTATAATTGCAAATGATAAAACCTTTTAAAGCTCGTGCCAAAAGCTAGTTCTTTTCATTTAATTTCAATTATACCTACCTATAAAATCAGTAAATCAATACCTTTGATAAAATTTTATTTAAACAATTACTTACTCAAGTAAAATGAGCTCAAACGCATAAATTGACGACCGGATGGCACAGTGCTTAGTAACTCTGACTATTGTGATGAGGGTCCCGAGTAGGGCATGCAATACCGCAATACCGGTATTCGTAATACCGGTATTAGGGACAAAATTCACGCTTTTTTCAATACCGGTATTGAAAGTTAATACCGGTATTAAAGTAATACCGGAATCGGACTTTTTTAGGCTATAATAAAGCGATTAAGATATAGTATTCCTATGTACTGTGAAAGCGCACTTGTTTCCAACCGTTTGATGCAGTTTTCGGCCGTTTGATATCTACTGTTGTCCATGCGTAAACGGACACTGGATGTAAAAAAAAATTTTTATTGTAAAATTTAAACTAATACTCAATTCTCGTAAAAATCTATTACAAAAAACTGAATTTCATTGCTTTTTCTCGTTTTATTTTGACCTATACGACCTTTAATCACAATATATGCCATTTATTACAAGGAAATCTAATACCGGTATTAATACCGGGATCCCGGTATTGAGTTGCAATACCGGAACTCAATACCGGTATTGAAAATAGTTCCGGTATTGCATGCCCTAGTCCCGAGTTTCCATGTCCACATTGTCCAGATTGCCCATGTCGTGCAGCGGACTAATTTACGGATTGTGTGTTTTTTTTGTGTTCTTTAAAAAAAAACGAGCGTATGAAATATTGTTAAGTATACTTTCGATTAGTCTCGTCTAGTTAGAAAGATCACTAAGATCAGGCCACCGTAATCGTAGCTAGTAGCTACTACATCGCAACGTAAAAGACAGATACTAAAACTCATAATCATATTATCATAACACACCATTCTTTCGTAGGGTATTAGGTATTTAGGTACAAATACGTACCTACCTACGTAAATATTGAAACGTATTTCCTTATTTTTTCTTGACCACAAGTAAATAGATTGTAGGTAATACCTTGTGGGGGATATCCCAACCCAATCCTTTCTAATGTTCGAAATATGAAGGACATCGAATATAGATAGTAGGTACTTTTATAAAAATATAACATTAGGTACTTAAACATTTATTTTGAACTGCAAGCATGCTGTACAAATTCAAAAACCCCAAAATACTTCGTAAATAACATAATAAGTTAAATTAATTAATGGGTTTTATAAAATAATTAAGTTATAAACAAGAACATAGAGGAAACTTATCATTCGCCTCGCGGGTAAACCCAGGAATGACGCATTGGAAGTGTTTGTAGACGAGCCGTCCTATATTTTATATTTTTACCAAGTGAGTGTTCTTATATTATAATTACTACATACAATATATTAAGTTGTGTTTAAAGTCGTCGAAAATTACGAGGCCCGTTTGGACAGCTACAAAATGTATGGGATGACAGCTAGTGTCAAATCAAAATCATTGAAACGCTAAGCAATAAAGTAACTTTTGATGGATCAAAAGCTCTTATTTATTATTTCGATCGTTAAATAATAAGCCAGATTATGTGTCTTTTAATGGAATTCATCAAGTAAATCACGAGTAGATAGCAAATTTATGTGTGTAGCTGTCAAATTACTCTACTCTCCAAACGGGCCTATTATATTTCGACGACTGTACAAGCATAAATTTCTCTTAATATCATCTTAAGTGGGCATTAAATAATAGATAGTCAAATGTTTTTATTCGTATCTTTTTATTATTATTATTTGGTGCATATTACTGAAGTCACAGAACTCTCAGGTAGCTAAAAGGTACCAACCAATGCACAATGTTTTCTTTCCTTAAAATACATAAGTAATACATATAGGTAGGTATAACTTGTACCTCTCTGCTTAAGTTTACGTCGGTATAAATATATTTATGTTGACCTTCAAGGCTCAGTATATGTGAGGCGATGGTCAGATATCATCGCATTTATCGCCTCAAGAATAAAAATAGATATACCTATGCTTAGTGTACATAACACATAAGAGCAATACAACAGTTTAGTGAATAAATGTTATAGTCAAAAGCATTTTTTGTGTTGTGCAAAATGTTGTTAATTGGAGCAGTGTTCTTGTCACTATGGATGAGTATAAGTAAGTACTTATTTAAGAAATTTATTATGATTAGACATAATATATTCAATACAGTGATGTACACTGCCGGGCAATGAAAAAGTTCCACTCATAAAATTACGTCAACAAACGACCCCAAATTTTTTAAAGATTTAATTTAAAATTGGAACAAAATATTACCGGTTTTAGTTGGTAATATCCTGATGCTCTGTTAAATGTACTTCAATGTTGCAGGAGACGGCATTAAGCTAGCCTTTTTCGTTTAGAAGTAATTTGGTGCTTTTCTCAGTGGAACCTTTTCTTTGCCCGTGAGTGTATATAAGAAAAAGATTTTTTATATTATATAAAAACAAACTAAAATATAAAAATAAAAGATAAACCTATCACACGAGTTTTTTTTTGTGATCATTACAAAGTCAAAGAACTCTGCACGTAAGTAATTTGGTAAGTCATGTACTTCTAGGTACGTGGAAATGTGTTACTACCAGCTGATTTGTACTCACTTTATAATGTACAGTGTACACCATTATGTACTTTTCTATAAGTGCAGGTTAGATTACACTACATTACGCATTACGCTACAGCATTAATTTCATTATTTATTTTTGTTAATTTTAGTTTACGTCTTTTGAAACAGCATAGATTATATGAGTCTATGAAACAAGAACTACTTACTTATTTTATATTATGATTACTTACCTATGTATAACTTATTATTTTTGAAAGAGTACTTATTTTTTTTTATAATTGGTGGATATTTTGAATGTTTATCATTTTTATAACTGACAAAGATACCTTAATTGATATTTCTGTATAACTTCACTTTGTTTACATCTGTAACCAAGGAAGTAAAACATTTACTCTGGCCAGAGGGTATAAAGTCAAGCCTTCACATGTCACCCTTACTACAGGTTACGTTAGACATCGCAAATTAATTCAGAGTGGTCCTAATTTCTAAAGAAAGAAAGAGAACACATATAAAATACCTACTGCACAATATATAGATCTGTGTTGGTGGTGCACCGGCGCAGCACCAAAAAGGCCCCGAGCTCAGCATTTTATAATATGCTACATGTACAGAAACGTACCTCAAGCGCTGATTTCAGCTATCGGTAGATCACGGCGACCCTTTACGTTCCTCACCTTTTCTCATTTATCCTTAGACCAGCATGATACGCAGTTGATCATAATCTACTATTCCTGTTTCAGATGCCCAGTCCTGCGTCACCCCACTCGGCGCATCCAGCCAGTGCGTCTCTCTCTACGACTGTTCAGCTCTGTTGCAAGCGTTTGAACAGCGCCCCCTGCCGTCGCATGTGGTGACCTTCCTGAGGAAGTCTCAGTGCGGCTTCGAGGGATACGTGCCCAGGGTCTGCTGCGGACCACTGCCTCAGCAGCAGGCTGGCAGGCCTACTCAGGTAAGAAGATTTTTTACAAATCAGTATCAGATTCGAATTAGGTAGTTCTTCTTTGATAATTTTTAAGGCGTCTTCTACTGCATTCTTCATTCTTGAATACTGTAAATACTACAGTCCTGAGCTGGAACGCTTTCGCAGTTCTTTCCCAAGCGCCATCTTTATTCTTACTTCACGAGGTCCAGCATCCATGATGCATTTTAACTGGCATGAGTGTTAGTACCGAGTGGTGATGGCCTACGTTCTACAGTTCACTGCTACAGCCTCTTGATGATAAATGAGTGACCAAAATTTATTTCAACTTCCAGTCCCTCCCAGTTCTTCTCTTATTTTTCTCTATATCTCTTCTAAAAATCAATACTCCAATAACCCCGCAGGCTCCACCCACTGCCAGACCAACATCTCAAAGCAGACCTCAGAGCGGTCGCGAGCCAGCAGCTCCAGAAGACAGCAGACCAGAGTCGGAAGGAAAATGCGGAGTAGACACCAACGGAGACAGAATCTATGGAGGACAGTTCACTGACCTCGACGAGTTCCCGTGGATGGCTCTGCTGGGATACCGCACACGTACGTTGATGTTATAATAAAGATATTTTGTATCATGGCTATCATAAAAAGTCCACAGTATGTTTGTTTGTTTATGTTAGTACATTAGGTATCCATTTTTATAGTGGAGATCGAGTAAAACAGTTTACACAGGGTAAGTTTTTCAGTTTGATAACTAGATCTTTTGGTTAAATCGTCTTGGGTTAGTCTAGCGCACTGTTTTTACACACTGTATAAAATGGATGACGTTTTAGTTTTAACACTGACGATCAAAATTCATTATTTGTTAGGCAGTGGATGCATTTGGCACAGTTCTTAATTATACCTATATATTATACAATATACAATGTTGCGATGTCATTAACTTACTTCCTAGTCGATTAACATGTGGGATCAATCAAAACAATGATAACGCAATGTTGAAGAGTAGGAGATAAAAATTATCACATCATAATAATTGTTACATTTCACAATATTTATATCATACGTACGGTCAAGCTCACGGTCAGTAGATGATAGTCTGGATGGAGTTCTATCAGTGAACGAGATAAAGGCAGGTGCAATGACCAAACATCCTGCTGACTATGTTTAAATAAATTAAATAAATAATAGATTTCGCAAGTTAACGATTTCGAGTAGTTCATTAACTTGTAAATTCTAATATATTCGACAATGATCAATCAAAACAGAAGTTGTAACTTGTAGTATCATACCATTTATAACATACCTAACTAATACATACGGAATCACAATATTATCACATTTTGCTGGTCTGACCAAGATTCCATAACCAGTTGCAACGTTTTTGCTTTGATTTTCCTCCTTCTTAAATATTTAATGACTTATTAAGATTTTGCTTCCCGCGCGATTGATACTTAGAATTTTATTATTGGGGAGCTATTTTTCTATGGAGCTTTGTTTTCTATTCTATTATCCTTTGTCACTCTCGCATACTAGGCCGAATATAAATACTTTTGGTGATAAATTAACATCATCAGCCAATAATCATCCACTGCTGGACATAGGTGAAAAAAGGTTTGTTGATAAATTAACAAACACTTACATTTTGTTTTCTGCTCTTTCTTAGCGTAGCGTCGATGACAAACAAAACATGTATGCTGTTTATAAGTTGGAGAGTATACCACCAGAAACTGACAGTAATAGATCGATATTCCTATAGGTTCTATCGTGCCACTCGGCATACACACAGGGCACGGGTTCTCCTTTCAAAGAAGGGAGGGTTTTAGGGCTAGTCCACCACGCTGGCCTAGTGCGGGTTGGTGGACACTAGCACCACCAAGCTTGTGCTGAGAGTTGATTCCGACTGTCAAATGTTTTCAAGCTGCCCGACTAGGCCTCCGAATAGGCTCGACTGCTGCCGAAACAGCAACTGTGATCCACGACTGAACATGCCATCTATCAACACACACACACATCACGTCCCCACTGCTAGGGCATGGGTCTACTTCCAATGAAGGAAGGGTTTTAGGCCTATTGTTGGCTGGTTGTGGATAAATAGTGAAATTAACCTCACATTGGTTTCAGGAAGCGGTGACATGACGTACCAGTGCGGGGGGGTGCTGATCAACCGGCGCTACGTGCTGACCGCGGCTCACTGCGTCACCGGCGCCATCGAGACACAAGTCGGCACCCTGTAAGCAAACACATTTTGTTATCCTACTAATATTATAAAGTTTGTGAGTATGTGTGTGTGTGTGTGTTTGTTACCTCATCACGTCAAAACGGCTGAACCTATTTTAATGAAATTTGGTATGGAGTTAGCTGACACCCAGGATTAACAAATAGGCTTTTTAAGGCGAAGCGATGCTCGCGTTAACAGCTAGTGAGTTACTAAAACAAAGGTTTAAAAATTAAAAAAGCCTTCGATCTTTTATCTCCGATTGAAATGGTTGGATGAGAGGCCAAGGACAGAGTGAAGTGGCGCTCTTTGGCAGAGGCTGATGACAGCCACTCTTGGGACGATATGGTTTGGTAATACGATTACTCGAGAGTCGGGCCTCATACTAATAATTTCTCGTGTAAGTTCTAATGATGCATCACGCACAAACATGATCATAACTGAGATTTTTATTTTATCAGCCTTCTTCTTTGTTTCCTACACAAGCGAGATAAAAAACTGCCATCTACAATAATGCGTCTTTCTGCAAGAACAAGCTACAGACATTGTGCCACATAACCTGTTTAACTTGTAGTATAAGGAAATCTGCGGGGGATATTATAGGTAGTCACAAAAGGCCGCAGTGATTATTATTTAGATATTTGACGAATGAGAAAAACATAACAATAGAAAAGAATCCATGAAAATATAAAAAAATAATGATAAGCAGAGAAAGTAGAATTATATTGATGATATTACAAATACGGATTTCGAGTTAGTTTGTTTTCAGGTTTTTATTAATTTGTATATTTTTCGTATCCAAAGTATCTCTTCTTCCATACTGCTGCTTTTTTTTTGTCGCTATAATAGGTATGAGTACAGAACAAAAATTCAACCTCCTTCTTAACATCCATAGAGCCACGGTTCGCCTCGGAGAGTACGACACACAGACCCCCATAGACTGCATGGAGAAGACCTGTGCGGATCCCCCCCAAGAGATTGCAGTGGACCGGGGAATCCCCCACCCCGGCTTCGCAGATGGCAACAAGAATCGACAGGATGACATCGCTCTAGTCAGAATGGCACAGCGGGCCGCTTACAATTGTAAGTTATACTTTTAACCGACTTCGAAATATGGAGTAGGTTTTAACTAAGATGTATGAAAAATTACATAGGTCCTTTAATGCTGGATAATTAAGTTAATTATGTAGTTCCAAGAAAAGACTCGTTTAAAGTAGACTAAGATTTTTAGGCAACCGCTAGTTACTGTGTAATGCTTGGCAAATCACTCGTTATTAGAAAGCAATGTTGTAATTTAAATTGCAAACAAGCACTCGAAACAATCAAAATAATAAATAAAAGCTTAGGGAACGCGTTTTGCATAAACTGGCTCCGAAAATGTTTAATATTATTTTGTGATTCATTTTAATTTTGGTTGCGAAGCTGCTTCCAAGGTCATCGGTGGGTAGACACCAGATGACAACTCAAATTAACGATATTTTGAAAGATAAAACTGCTGTAATCCTCTTCTTCTTCTTCTTATCGTGTCGACGACAAACTAACAAAGTCGCTAAATAATACATGCCCAGAACTGGGCCACTGATACTGCACCGCTAGTAGCGGTCATGAGCTCTTCCCGCGTACAGGTGTAGGGACACGCGGGGCATGAAGTGAGGTGCACCATAGTTTGTGGCGCTTCACACAAGCAGTTCAGGTTTTGTGCATCCGTGAATCCCCACCTAGCCATATTGTCCTTACTACGACCGACCTGTGTTCTAAGTCGGTTTAAAGACTTCCAGGTCTCCCAAGGCAATTTATGTCCAGGTGGGAGGTTCTCTGACGGCTGCACAAATGGGGTTGGAAGGGACACTTTTTGACGCCAGAGAGCACACCTCGCTTGCGCTTGGCTAGTGTTCAGTGGATCAACACATTTCATAAAGCTGCGTCGGCTTGGCAGTCTTTGCGGCGCAGGGACGAAGCCATGCATGGGATGTCGTGTGTCGTCCATTTTGGCCCTTTCTGCGGAACTTGCCACAGTCCTGCGGACGTCCGGGGGCGCTATGCCAGCCAGTGGATAAAGCATCTGTACCGGAGTCGGTTTTAAACAACCACTTATAATTCGGCACGTTTCATTAAGTGCAGTATCCACCAGTTTGGCGTGGGCAGATCGGCCCCACACTGGACACGCATATTCTCCTACGGAGAACGCAAGCGCCAGTCCAGACGTCCGCAGCACCTGTGGTGAGGCTCCCCACTTTGTGGTTGTAAGGCGCTGTAGAATGTTGTTGCGGGAGTGTACCTTCTTTTTGACATTTTCACAGTTCTTACGATAGGTGAGTGACCTGTCCAGGGTAATACCCAGGTATTTAGGGAGACTATTATGAGCAATCGGCACCCCCTGCCACGTGATATCAAGTTTACGTCCCGCTTGATTGTTGCGAAGATGGAAAGCGCAAGATTCTGTTTTTGATGGGTTAGGCTTGAGGGAGTTTTCCTTGTAGTAGGCACTTAAATTATTAAGAGCTACGGTGAGGTGTAATCCTCTAATTCTGAATAAATAAAATATAATATTATTATGGCCAATACTAGACATACTAGTCCAGTCAAAGAGTGAGGTGTAGAGTGCGTGAGCAGGTAACTAAACGATTCCTTCAGAAACTTGTTCAGGGGGCTTAGGTTGTTAACATACCAAAAGTCCTGACTCCTAGGTGATGAGCGGGGGGGAGGACAGGGGGGTAAAGGTACGAATTTTTGGTTTTTCGCTTATATCTCGAAAACGGTGCATCGCAGAGAAATATTTTCAAAGCATAAAATGGAGTTCTTTAAATTATCTAAAACTTTTATATCATACGTATTTTTCTAATTCCTAACCGTTTTTGAGTTATACCCTCGGAAAAAGTTGAAATTTACACGACAAATCTATTCAAGTCAAAACATTCATAAACATTGCATCATATTTTCTAAACCGATTCATAAACGAAAAAAATGAATAGGAAAGCAGTTATAGATTTTTAAATTTCCTTTTAGAATATATATAGATACTAGCTGTTGCCCGCGAGCTTCGCTTCGCCTTAAAATTATTTTGCCGTGGACGACTCCCGAACTACCTACCCAATAACATGCCATGGTGGTATTAAATTAGATGAAAGTTGACAAATAAGTACGAAGATACTTGACTAAAAATGATTTTCATGACTTCATTGAGCAAAGACTTGTATAGCAATGGCAGAATAGTAATTTATAAATGTTTAATTTCAAGCATCTAACTTATGCAGTATTGTTTTTTTTCATACTACTTATTTTTTTTCACTTTAACTCCCATTTTTCAAAACAAAACCATAACTTTACTAAGGTGTGCAGACATGTTAGATTGAAAACATCTAGGTATCTTGCAATATCCTATTGTAACTAAGCTTCACGGCTGTTTTAACAGCATGCAGATTTCATCACGCACGTGGGATAGCACGCCATTTTCCCGCATCTCGTGTGCATATTCCACGCGTCACAATGAATACTTGTATGAACGCGTGCGGGGAAATCCCGCGTGCGTGATCAAATCCGCATGATGTTAAAAACAGCCTAAGTTAATGCCGAATTTCAACCGCTAACTCCGGTTTTTGTGGGAAAATACGGTACCTAAGCTACGTCCCTTCCTAATTTCAAGTGCCTACGCTACGTTTAGCCTGTGCGTGTCAGTCATGGGAATTCCGTAAAGAAAATCTCTGCATATTTTCCTAAAACACCTACGTAATAAGTTTCATGGTTTATGTTCAAAAATGACGCATAAGAACCAAATGACAATGAATGAAACCTCGTATTGAAAAGTACAGTCGTTTTTTGGGTTGTTTTCGAGGACCTTAAAAACTTACTGTAAATACATACAAACTATAAGTACATTAGCTAAAATCAAACCATACCGCGATCTATATCCGATCCGACAACGCCATCTAGGAGCGGACATAGCTACTATATAAATTAAACTTCTAAAACTCAACACCCATAAAACTTTCAACCCCTATATTACACCCCCACACTGGGTTTTTTTAATATGCTAATTATATTTTTTTTGTGATTATGTAGTGAATAAATACAAAATATAATGTTTTTATCTTCAAAAATGACGAACTTCATACAAAATATGAACACCTATTTCATCCACTCACAGATCGAAGTTTAAAAAACGCTAGAACAAAATGTTTAATTATTGCTCATCAAGTGCTTAAATATAAAGTTTATTTAAAAAAAGATCTACCCCGGCCGGGAATCGAACCCGGGACCTTCGGCATAGCAGTCAGGGTCACTAACCACTACGCCAGTCAGCCGTAGTATTTTTATCTTTTAAAATTAAGTATTCGCATACAACTTACAACCTCCGTTTCGCAATAAAAAGTAGCCTATGTTCTTTCTCAGGGTCTAGACCATATGTATACCAAATTTCATTCAAATCCGTTCAGTAGTTTTGGCGTGAAAGAGTAACAGACAGACAGACAGACAGACAGTTTTCCGTTTTCCGAAGGTATAACTCGAAAACGGTTAGGAATTAGAAAAATACATATGATATAAAAGTTTTAGATAATTTAAAGAACTCCATTTTATGCTTTGAAAATATTTCTCTGCGATGCACCGTTTTCCAGATATAAGCGAAAAACCAAAAAATCGTACCTTTACCCCCCTCTTCTCACCCCCGCTCATCACCTAGGAGTCAGGACTTTTGGTATGTTAACAACCTAAGCCCCCTGAACAAGTTTCTGAAGGAATCGCTTAGTTACCTGCTCACGCACTCTACACCTCATTTTGGGTCATTTATTGACTGGACTATACGGTGTACTCTGGGCAGACAACACCACTTGGACAACAATCTGAGTGCCCTAATCCTTTCACCACGGTGATAGTTTAGCTAGTAGCAAATTTTTTGTCATTTCTTTAATGAAAAGAAGAGTTATAAAACCCCTTTGAAGCGGCTCTCACCTCTTGGTTAACAAAATGTACTACTGTAACGATGCACGATTCAGGCGGTAACAAAATAAGCGTTTCATATTTTCCAAGCGATCTTATTACTATTGTCTTGTAAATTGAATAAATTATATTAATTATTATTGATATCATCAAACCTTGTTTCCAGACTACATCCAGCCGATCTGCCTGGTGGGCAACAGCGCGAGGATCGACGTCGGAGTGGACGTGTTCGTCGCCGGCTGGGGAAAAACCCTCAACGGTGAGTACACGGCTTGTCCAAACATATCACTACTTTATTGATTTTAAACCGGCTATCTGTTGGTTGATGTGTAGTTTCGAAGTAGGTAACTGATGTGGTGTCTCTTGTTATGATTGTGTGCGGTAATTTGTGGTTTTGTTTGGTTTCGACCGTTGTTGCTAATGCATTTCGCATGTTGTCTGAGAAGGTTTTGGTCAAGTAAATAATGACATCTAAATCATAAATTATAGTATGCTTTATCAACAACTTATATGAGTCTGATTACGAAAAACTTATTTATGTCAGTATAGCGTAACTGTGTGTTACTTATATGGAACAACAACGAACAACTACTTAAATCACTATTTCAATTATCTTTTCAGGACGGTCAAGTCCAGTGAAAACCAAGCTCGGTCTCCCCATCTTCAGCAAGAGTGACTGCTTCCAAAAGTACAAGAAATTGGGAGCAGCTTTAACAGACAAGCAACTTTGCGCTGGAGGGGTGTTCGCCCAAGACGCCTGTAGGGGAGACTCTGGAGGCCCCCTGATGAAGAGGAGACCAGACGGAGTGTGGGAGGCAGTAGGAGTGGTGTCTTTCGGCAACGGATGCGGCAATGATGGCTGGCCTGGAGTCTACACAAATGTGGCCTCCTACAAAGACTGGATTCAATCCATGCTGAGATCGACGAACGTGTGAGGGATAATGGATGTTTGGTTTAGGAATGTTTTGACTGCTGCATAGATCTGATTGTAAGGACTTGTAAAGTTGTGATTAAACTTTTGTAAGCGGTTGCTGTTGGAGTTTATGATTGAGATTTGTTCTATTATAAAGTGGATAAAATGCTTAGGCATAAACTATTTTTGAAAGCTAAGTAATGTGTCTATGAGAGGAAAGAATAAAAGTAATGCATATACCTAGTGCAAAGCAATTGAGTTTGTTTTAACAAATAGTTTAGGAATAAAAATCGAAAGTAACCCATATGCGGAATATTCTCCCTGCCAAGAATCAAAAGTATAAACCAAGAATTTTCTCATAGTAAATAGCAATAAGACTTTTATATGTAAATGTAAGATGTGCGATGCCGTAAAAAATCAGTGATTAACTTTATAAACTTAACAATTTGGTATTTTACCGAATTGATTAATAAAAAAATCACTGTTAACCACTTTGTATCTCTGACTCTTATCATGTCATAAAAATTAATTAAACATTCTCTTAATCTGAATTTCATTTGTGACTAGTTTCTTTTCAATATGTACGTATGTGCTTTTCTTCCCCCCCAAGTCTGATATAACTTCCTATTTATATCATAACATAATCATCAGCCCGCAGTTATCTCCCGTTGTATATACTCGTATATTATGGAATATTATGTATTATTATGATGTATGACTGTATATGTGTATGTATCGATTTGGTAAGAGAATATATAGGTATCGTGTCAATCCAGCAGCAATTTATCTCAATAATTGCAACGAGATAATATTAATAGGGGCATGTCGAAACAAGGAAAATGCTATCGAAAACCTCCATTGCGGAAACTATACTGTACCTCTGATCATTTCCTTATCTTTATGGTATAATTATGTAGTTAAAAACACAGTGTGTAGTAATAATAATAATTTACAGTTAATGTTGTTGTTTTAATGCGGTAGCTCTCTTATATGGTTATATTACACAAAACATTTGAAATGTTTTGAATTCTGTAAAGTATAATCATTATGTTGAATTATGTATATCACTGAAACAGGGCTTTTTATATCCTCTTGATATTTCAATTTAATGTATCAATCATTTGATTACAATAAAGATATGACTCTTCTCCCCTGACATACCTACACATTTTCACTCAAATAATTTACAGAATATATCCATTTAGGTTTAATTTGCATTCGCTATGTAAATCAAATAGAGGGTGATCCCAAAAGTCATCGCTGGATACCCCCGCGCCGCTGATACAAAGAAACTCAATTAAATGTTACATATCATTTGCATAGGTGTCGGAGACAATCAAACTAAGTGGCAGCCATGGCACTGCCCTCCTTGCATAATTAAATTATTACCTCTTGTTACGTATTTCCAAAATTATTTTCCTTTACCTCATCTACCCTTTGACTCTCTAGGGAATGGGCGACGGCTGCGTGGAAATTATTTTAAGTATAAAAAGGTATGGAAAAAAACTATTATAAATGCTGAGTTGCAGAAAGGAATAAAGTTCCTTTCTGCAACTAATGCAGCTAATGTCGACAATATATTGATGCCTTGCTTTGACTGACCTACGCCGGATACAAAGAGACAGACATTAGCTTTAACTACCTTTCTGCAAATCGGCATCAGCTATCACGGGAACAGTCGGTTAACTACCAAACAAACAAAGTAACCTCACAAAACGCATAAATACATACGTGTTATTAGTAATTTATGTGGCAACTTTGAAGCCGAAAAAATATATCACTAAATCAAAAATAGGAATGAATTTATTTATTACTTTTAGATAACAAAGCACACACAGCCCCTCTGAGTGCGAGGCAGAAGCGGAAAAGAAGAATTACGACAGTTTAAAAAGTAGGCGCCATTTACATAAAACTACTATATTGGAAATGATATAGTCTTCATCGTGTAACATTCGTTTGTTTCATGTGAAAATTATTCAGATCACTCTTTGGAATAATGAGAAGAAGGCGTTGCCAGGGAAATAATGTTTGAGGAAAAAACGCGGAGGACCATATTTTTACCATTTCACTGATAAAGAGAGGTGTTATGTTCAGAGGTGTTTGGAAATTGATCAAAATAGCCGATTTTTATAATTAAATCCAGATTATGGTATTAATAAGATGTTGGAGATTTTACAAAAAACTATAAGCAGATCAAGTATATTTTTCATGTCTTTCAGTTAGTATAAGTACTATGTACAATGTACAACAGTGTTGATTCAATAAGCACGCAATCAATGTGTAAATTGAAGGTTTATTACGGGACTATCGCACACGGATCTAGGAAATAATTGTACGGCACGAGATGCAAAACGTAAAATTACAACTAAATGATAAAATCTCTTTCAGTTTTCATGTATAAAGGCGATCTGTTATAAAATACTCGCTCCAGTGTTTTTAAACCATATCTGTTTTATAAAGTTTTAAAAATATTATATTTATTCATATTATATATTTAAGAATAAAATAAATTTAGAAGTTACTCGATGTTTTCTAAGGTTTTGTCAGTTACGGTGATATTGGTGTGGCTGTTCCTGAAATCAGCATCGGCTGGTGATGATGATGTAAGTTATGTTAACTTATATATGTAGTATTTTTTAATCACAGGTATGGGTCAAAGAACCTAAACCCTCTCAAGGAATGCTTGGCACTTGGCTTCTTTTCCCTATATTGTTCTTGTCTTAAGCCCCAACAGTTTCACCATACCCTGTTAGATCATAACAAGGGATTAGTTGTTGACTTTTGACACATCTGGCAAGAATTTAATATGGAGATGACGTATAATTGATGACATTAGGTACAATGTACAATGTAACAGAATGTTAATGATCTAACAGACTATGATGAAACTCGGCATAAAGCTTAAAACAATCGAGATTTTTTAAACTGGTTAACTGTACCGTTCGATTGTTTTAAGCTAACTTGCTTATAGTAAATTTTACTAAACAATCAAGTACTGAGTACCTACATATTTTATGTCTCCCGCACATTTCCGATATTGACAGAGTGGGATGGGTCATTATAAGAACCAGCAACAACTCCGTAATAAATTACGTTGACCAATAGAAACGCATTTAACACAATTTCAGTACTCGTTTTTCAAAAAACAATTGACTATAGAAAGATCCCCGTGACACCCTTTCATTTGATCCATACTTCCGAATTGTTTAAAATAAAACCTTTCACGAAATACCAGGATCACACGTACGCCCTGGAGTTCACGAAGGTGGCGGAGAACTGCCAGGGCTCAGAAAACAAGGACATGGGCATCAACATGACGCTGGAGACCAACAGCGAGCACGCCACCCTGTCGGGATCTGTCACCATTGGGCTTGAGCTGGGCGACAGTGTCGAGGTAAGTATAGGGAAAAATACATAATTATATGAATAGCTGGATCCAGTAATCGATCCAGCAGAAAATCCACAGGATCCAATCGCCCACGGCATAGACGCTCCTTGCCGCGTAACGATTGGATAAATATATAGCATGGGTCGCTTGGTTTGGATCCGGCTATTACTTTAAAACACTAAAGAAGTAGGCACATTTTGTCGTGGTGCAGCGCAAAAGTTGTTCAAATATACTTCATGAGAATATGAATAAGGACATGGGCAATTGGGCATCAACATGATGCTGGTGACAAACAGTCACCAACGGGGTGGAATTTAATAATAATAATAAAGAACATTTGCCGGGCCGTAGCGCAAAAGTCTTTACAAACGATGGTATACACTCACACTACGCGGAAGGACCTCTTGATCGGTGCAATATGTTCAGAGGCCCAATTCCGCGAATGAATTATTTGTATGTCACTGTGAACACGATAAGTATATAACATACTTAAGTAAGTAAACTAAGAATTTGATAGAATAACTTTTTATTTTCAGTTGTTGATCGAAGTGGAAAAGGTGCTGGACAATGGTAAAACTGACCCCATGTTGACGATGGCTGCCAACCTGTGTGCTAGTATGAAGGACGATGATTTTCCAGCAAAGGCTATTTATGAGAAAATGGGCCTGTCATCTTGCCCAGTGGCTGCTGTAAGTTTTATTTAAATTTCTACTGCGAAATATGATAGTACAGCAAAAAAGTTTGGTAGTTTGACACTCATGGGGGTCACTCCTGGGATACCATAACAATGGTAGCTATTCTGAAGGCAGAAATTCTAATTTTAACGCTGTCAAACTATAAATTCTGCTAGCAAAAAATGACATTTACGGGAACACTCATAGAGTCGAATTTGTATTAAAGAAATTAAGGTTTTGACAGCCCTAAAATTAGAAAATCTGTCTTTAGAATCGACATCATTATTTTATTAATTAAAACATCCTTCGCAATGCATAATCGGGGCGTAATTATTGTTTATTGAATTTGTGTGAATACATTTACGTTACGTATTTGTGTAAATACGTTTAAGTTATAGCTATAATTATTTAATTTTAAGCACACATTTTATTTAATATTCATTTCGCCGATCCCTACTATTACGGTTAATGTTGATTCATTCATTACCTTTTTTGGACCCTCGATTCGATTCGCTTTGCACGCAATTACGCGTTAGAGGTACAACGTATAAGTACATAAACCTTTTTTTTTCAGGATGTGTACCCAGTGGAAGATATGATGCTGGACATGGCCTTTGCAGATGACGTCATGTGTCACGATTACGTCGGGAAATACTCCGCAAAGTTAATTGTGAAGTCAGGAATCGACGAATTGGGATGTTTCGAGTGTCTCCTTGAGATAACTGAGACCGAATAATTGATGTAACTTTTCGTAAAACTGCTGTCACAGGTTTAAAGCTGCGGTCACAGTAGACAAACAGTTGAAGTTTAAAATGTGTAGAGTGAGAGCAAAACCAGCAAACAGTGAACTCACTAATTGCCTACTAGAGACGTAGCCTAAGGCGTAATACATAGCTTTGTAAATGCACCTTTATAATGAATTATTAGTACGGAGTAAAGGCTGCTACTCTGTAGTAATAAGATCGTTTATCAATTAGTTGTAAGTTATATTATAAATAGCTTAGATGATATTAGATTCAAGATTTTAGGTGCTGTACGATTTTAGATGCTAGTTATGGGTTTAATGGGATATATTTTAAGCTTAGTAAAGAAGCGATATAAAATCAATATTGTTATTGTGGATGGTATTGTTTTATTTAAAACACGATTATAGAATTATGTTATTTCTTATAGCAAATTCAATTTTCTTATCTACGTTTTTCAGTTTATTCGTTTCATAAAATAATAATGTAAGTTCTACACGTCCATCTATAAACTCATAATACTTACTACTCGTGAACATTAATTAATATTTATTAAAGAAAAAAAATACTATTTTAAAATGTATTTACTTAATGAATTTTAAGTTACAGCCGTTAACGTGAAATTAATTAAATACATTTTAAACTGAGAACGTTACCCTCTGTCTCGGTGTTTTCACGGGCCGATGACAATAATTTTGCATTAGACATTGTGTGTTGTTGAGACAATGCGTCTGACGTCTGCTCCGCGGATATCATACACAAAGGATGTACTTTGCAGCGAAAAGGGTTCATTCGGGCTGATAGATGAGTGCCTAGTTTATGGTATAACTAGGCACTCACCTATCAGCTCGAATGAACCCTTTTCGCAGAGTACATGTTAGTAATAATAATCTTAGTGATGCCAAAATTCGACCAAAATCACGTTGGTGAAATTTGCCATTCTTCGTGTGATTAGATTACGGACACGCCTGGAAAAATCAGATTTACTCGTAGTATCGCCGAAACAATAAATTAAAGAAAAATTTATTGTAAAAAGAGTCTAATAAAATACAGAAAACTAAAACACATTATTCGGCAAAAGATTTAAGGCTTCAATTAACTCCAACCCTCCCGAAAATAAACACAAAAGTACCAAAAATCTGCCAATCCGATTACTAAAAGTCCATTTTATACTTAAGTGAATAAGTATTTGCGAACACATCACGGGAATTTAATCTAACAATCGAAATAGGAGGCGCTCTCCAAAGTTTGCCGAAGAAACTATTTACCAAATTGAGAATACGTGTCCAGTGGCCTGTCTCGAGAAGTGACGAAAAAGGAGAAATCAAAGTGCTCTTGTACTATAATAGTCCGGGGACGGACCCACCGCTCCTGGACTATAACAATTATAGTCTGGGAGACGGACAGTAGACGCGAGTGTGTGAGTTTTCCGTAGTACCTATAGAGCTGTATAGAGTAGTTGCGGTATCAATATTTTTAAAGTGCTAGTGAACTATTTTAAATACTATTGTTACTAGTTCACGTTTGTAAAAATTGCAGATTCAAATTTTAATAAACGAATTCTCTTGATTATAATAGTAGTAGGTACCACATCTCTACATCATAGTAAATATTACAAGCACAAAAAGCCACGAATTGAAACTTGAGTCTCGAGTGGCCAAAAATGGCCACGTGTTTGATTGATACAAGGGAGGCGTGAAGTCCACTTGAGACATTCAATAAACTCTCCACCTACCCACATTTCTCAATAAAATCTACAAATCTGCTAACGACGCACTTCTAAAGACGTCGGCGCGTATTTTTTGTTTGCGCAAAGATTTTTTTACCACCACGTTTGCCGATCCTGACAAGTGGTCGTCAGGTCCGATTTAGTTTGCTGATATAGAGGTACTCGTAAAATTCTAAACTTCATGTTTTTTTGAACACTTTGATTAATGTTGAGTAATTGGAAATGCACAACAAAAGGTAAACCTGACCCTTTCCAAAAACTGTACAGAATAAACCCTATTTTAAATAAAATGCGTCACAAATTTTTACGTTCTTTCCAATGCGGTTACAGTTTACAGGCAACGAGCGAGATTTGATAATGTTCTTAAACTAATGGCTATAAGAGTTTAAATGGATCGCAAGCGATCGCATACACTGTCCTTTACTGTACAACATAGAAAAGCTTCCGAAAAAGTTAATGGTGCTTAAAGCTCGGACGCTGTCCTGTAATTACGAATTAAAAAGTTCGTCCGCCGGACCCCACTTTTTTCTCATTTATTTGAATGCGAAGAGATAATATTACACCCAAAATGTCTAGTCTCGCATACAAGCAATTGTAACTCTTAGATTTACGTTATAAAGATCATCTTCCGTTACAGGTGTTAAAGCCAATTACTTTTGACGTTATCTCTATATGCAGGAACTGTTTATACACATTCTGTTAGAAGCGACACAAAATTAACTTGTAGGTATATAACCGGGGATTCTATCTTTTATAAAAAGAAATTAGCTTTTATTTGCCCATTTCAATTAGATAAAGTAGATGTCTCAATTACTTTTATGTTTGGAAACATTTTATATTCAAATAAAAAAGAATACCTAATGTTAAAGAAAAATACCAATTACTTATTTGAAATGAAAGGCAGATAATCTAGATTTAATTAAGATTAAGATTGGTTTCTGATATATCATAGACGTAATTCAATTAGGCTTAGGTAGGTACTTATTTTTTTCGTATAAGTATATTTTAATATTTATTTGGCTTTCTGTGAACTTTTACAGGCTTTGTAAAAGGTTTCTAAGTAGGCACGAACTACAGGAATTTCACATTTCTCTCTATTGTCTGACACATAGATTTGAAATTACTATGCACCTGTTTGTTTAGATCTTAGGGTTGCTATCCTGCAGCACGACTAGTATTGAGACATAATATCAAAAGATACATTCTAAAAAATAGATTCATAGTATGTACGATAGTACGTAAATATAAAATTGATTCCACAGCTCATCTTTAACAGTTCTGGTAACGACGGAGACCACCCTTCTTCATTTTTTGCCACAATAAAGCAGCCGCATGTGGCTGTATAAAATCTGTTATTATAATGCTGTAATAAAATATGTTATTGTGAGAATCCTATAGCAAGGACTTAGAGGGCGGAGATTATCGTTACAATATTATTTTGTTGTTTTATGACGGGAAAATAATAAGAACCGTGGCATTTATGACGGAACAATAAAATGGAGTGGGGGGAAGGGGGGTGATTGTTCGGTGCACTCGTCTCGGTGAGGTATTTTGTGATTACAGACGATGTTGATGGCGATATAGTACATAAATATTGTAGCTACGGAACCGCGGCGGTCGCACAAATGAAATTACGGCGTTAGCAGTTTTAATAAGCTTTTGTAGATATTTCTGGAATGGCGAATACTTTTAATATTACGTGCATGTGTGATGTATTTTGAATAGAACTTTACCATGAAATTCAGCGCTGTGGCTGGCTAAATTGTGGTTTTACAGGACTTAGATAAGTTCACGATTGAAAGTAGATTTCTTCAAGTGAGAAACTCGGCCTATAGTGTTTGTCTGTTTTTGGATAATGATGCGGTGGTCTCTCAACGATATGGTACAGTAAGCGGCAGATAAACCTGACCCCCCTCAGAAGCATTGTTAGTATGAGAGGGGGGTCAGGTTTCTTTGCACCTGACCGTACTTAAAGAATACAGAAATTTAACAGAGGACCTGTGCCGATGTCTTGAGGCAACCGTTCTACAGTCACTACGCTGATATGTAGTATGCCATGAATATTGCAAGCTAACCAACCTTCCGTAAGTTCAATATTTTTGCAACAGACTTGGCAATCGAGCGAGTAATAAAACAAAGGGGTTATCCCCTATCGGGAAGATAAACGGTTGGCTCCAAGCGGTTACGCTGCTACATTTTTGAACATAAAATTCTTCCATATTTGAAAAGTATCGTCTATCGTCGGCTTTGGCTCTATCTGTAGGGTGTTGGGAAAAATATGACTTTGATTAAGGGCTTGAATCTAAACTGCGATGGTTCTATGCAAAAATCTGCATCAGTAATAAATTAGCAGTAAATTTATTATTCGCTGTCGGACAATATAATAGCTTTACAAAAAGCTCATTAATGTTGGTATTGAAATGTATTTGAAAACTAGTTGAAAGATGTATAAAATTACTAATTTATTATACTCGTATAATACTCATGACAAAGCACCAGTTAAAGTTTCTAATATTCAATTAAAATTTAAATAGAAGCACTGTCGTTCCTTTTGTGAAATTTACAGACGTGAAACAAAAAGTAGCAAGCGAAAACTTGTACATGTACTGTTGGCCCCCTTTTTATCTCGTTCAGGAGTTTCAATACAAAATAATTTAATAAAAAACTGTATTTCACCTTGAATTATGAAATGTACCAGTTAATACACTAACGACTCAATGAAAAAGTTCCAGTGACATATGGAACGGCAATGGCTCGTGAGTGGATCTATATTGAATTTGCAACTAACTTGGATGATTCACGGATTTCCAGACCAGTAAAAGAGTAAAAGCACAGTTTGTTCAGAGTTAATATTGGAGCCGACTGTACGTATACTACAGAGAAACACTAAGATTGCAGCAATGTTTCACTAATTGTGGGTAAGAAGACTCTCAACTGGGCGCCTTTGTTAACTTAATTAAATTAATTGTAAGGAAATATTTAAATAGTGAACAAGTAGTGGAAGACGCAGTTTTAGGTATCCAGTTAGGTCGGAAACAGCAAGAGAACAGGGATGTTCGATACAGTGGATAGAATTTATAATAATATGTATTATACATCATAACTTTATAATACGAACGAATCCTAATCCTTATCCTAACTTCCTAACTAATATTATAAATGCGAAAGTAACTGTGTCTGTCTGTCTATCTGTCTGTCTGTCTGTCTGTCTGTTACTCTTTCACGCCCAAACTACTGAACGGATTTGAATGAAATTTGGTAAACATACGGTCTAGACCCTGGGAAAGAACATAGGCTACTTTTTATCCCGGAATTCCCACGGGAAAAACTTTGAAGGCGAAGGGAAGCTCGCGGGAACAGCTATTACATTATAACTTTATTATACTTACAAATAAATAATAGATAAATACTAACAACAGTTCTTAGCGTAACAGTGACCAAAACCATTGCCAAACCAGGGTTTATCACCGTTATGAAATGGTTACCAGGCAATTATGATGTCAGTCGCTGAATGCCAAGGGTAACATAAATACACAAAATTGTACTAATGCAATTATTTTCTAGAAGTTAGCAATAATATTAAATTTTTGACAAGGCATATCAACAATATTTAAATAAGCTCAAATCTGTCTGAATCTCTACCCTACCAAATTATAGTGTCGGAATAAGTAGGATTCAAGTCTAGACAGTAACTAGTCAAATCTAGTGTTTTAATTGGTTCACACCGAGAACCACCCGCCTGAGACCATTACAATAGCAGTCAGACCACTAACTACTCTCTTATTGAATAAGTCTATTAATTAAGCAGATTTCTCTAGTCGCAAGATTGCAATAAGCCCGTCTCATATATTACATAATATTATATTATAGTCATAGCTTCATACGTACACATGGTGTTGCAAAAAGGGTATACTATGCCGAAAGGGGGTGACTCAGCGGGTCATTCTGAACAACTTTTGTCATAGTAAAGGAGTCTACACACCAAACCCGCCGACCCGCCGACAAAGCCCGGCGGCTTGGTGTCGGCGACTTTGTTTCAAGAATCATGTCGGCGACTCGTACCCGCGCGTGCAAGTCGGCGGCATGGCCGGCGACTTGCGTACGCGCACGCTCAGTTGCCCGCCGACACTCCACGTTCGTACACACTGCAATCACTAACTAAAAAAGTTGTACTGATTTCTTGCCGCCGACTAACTCACCGACACAGCCCCATGACACATGTTGGCGGGTTGGCGGGTTTGGGTCGCCGACACCAAGCCGCCGGGCTGTGTCGGCGGGTCGGCGGGTTTGGTGTGTAGACTCCTTAAAAAGTCACGTGACCAACAAAGTTTCTATGGAAAACGAAAGCTTTTTTTCGTGAATTTTCAAAACTCGTGGAGCAAAAGTTGTTCAGTATGACCCCTGTGCTTTACACTTTTAGCTGAAACCAGCGCTATGGCCTACCATAGTATTATAGAGCTAGAACCCGTTTCAGCACCAGGAAGCAACACTCACGCTTAGTTTTAATAACTTTTACTTTATTTTCTTTACTTATGTTTGTGTAGTTTTGTGTGTGTTTGAAATAAATGAAATTTCTTTCTTTCACCTTGTCAGACTCCCATTCTAACATTGACGATTTCATAGTTTGACAAGTTCAAATCTGTGTAAGCTACTTATGAAGCTGACTGTACAAAATTATGTTTAGAAACTATAGATTAGCCTAAACAAATTTAACATATAAAAAATATGAAAATGTATAAAAATGTGTAAAGAAATTGCACGAAAATTACAAACGGAAAGGGCAGCGGTTAGTATGACGCAATTGTCCAAGGATTAGAATCCCGGAGCGGTTGGTGGGGCCAATATTATTTTAACCATTAATCGTCCATAATATTTAAGGATAACCTTGTTTTAGTTGTAGTTATTTAAAAGTTTGTGACGTGATGTCGAAAAGCTAAAAATTGCAACCAGAAATTTCAACAATATAAACTTTCGTCTGCAATATAGGTATCAGAAATAAACTGGTATACTTTGATAGAGGGAAACAGGAACTCTAAGCTAGTATGGCAGGATTTAAGCCTGGGATCCCCTTTATGCTTCAAGCTTTTGACTACTTTTAGCGCCAGTGTGTGAGCGATTTAATTCCCTTTGATATGGGACAGTCTGGCTTCATAGTAGAAATACCAACAATATGTGCGTCAGATGAAAAGTTTGTTGTCATGTAAGTACACCTACATAATGACATATATTATTATATTATGTTTATTATATACCCAATACCTATCGAAAATCTATACTTAAATACTTTTCAAAGGTATCCAATCTCAAACTTTAATGCACAGTCTTTCTAAAAAAATAAAGTCGCATTTGTATCTCGAAAGACGGCAAGTAACTAAACTTGAAAACAAAGTTAGAGCCGTTTTCTCAATCTCAAGAGATCATTGAACTCCAACAATATACAGGGTGGTAAATAAACTGGGCTGGTTGCAAACCGAGTCGCCTCTTATTAGGCTCAAGGGGGTTTCTCCAGCTCAAAAAAATAATTTTACGATACGACTCTGTCTCATCCTATCTATTGTACCGATTGCGTGACGTGTCTCGCTTGTTAGTTTTTTTGTCACCATAGAGTAACCCTCCCGTTAGCTCTGTCTGGTATCAGATTGTACACCTGGATGAGACAAATCTAGATATGTACTTATTACCTTTGCTGTGTGTTGCCTGCTGTAAATTAATACTTTTGTGGGTTTTTATTTCAGTGTATTTCTAATAGGTTTCAAAAAGCTGGTAGGTAAAAATACAATAGGTATAATGACATAATGGTTATAGTTAGGTACTAGTGTGGAAAAAGAGAATCAGATTACGTTATTAGCAATCCGAGTTTTAAATATTACAACTACGACCACGTCTAAACCAAGGTACTTAGTCACATTGTCACCATTTGTGACAATTTGTGAGACGCATGGCAACACAGCTTCAGCTTGCAGGTTTACAACCGAAACTCGGAGTGAATACAAATTGTTTCGCAGTGGTCGTAAAATGCAAACTGTGGCCGAACATATTTGTACTCCGTTAGTAAACTTGGTTTTTCGCAGCCCTGAATTTATAAAATAGGTACACACTGTAGCATTATTTAGGTTTAGTTATATACCTATGTTTGTAAAAAAATTATGCCTTAGAGAGGCTAGATTTCTAGCCTCTCTAAGGCATAATTTTTTTAATATGTTTCTATTTTATATAACGAGATTTTTATTTTATATCATATTATATTGTACCTACTACATTAAAATCATAAGCCTTCACCGCTGTATTCAATTGTATTTTCGTTTATCCGTATATTTACGTACTGAAATGGCAAGATAAAACGAAATGTACAAAAAGAATAAAACCATTGACCGGATTAAACTTAACCCTTAACACGAGGGTAGGAATCACGTTTCTTGGAAACTCTCTGATTGTTCGTTCGAACAATTCCGTGTGTGTCCTTAATCCTGTAGCTTCGAGCGAATCAACGAAAAATTCACCAAGTACTTCCTATCACTGAAAGCGTTCCAGTGTATATTCGGTGAGTTGAAAACTTTCGCAATACCAGCCAGCTCAAGTTTAAACTCCCGTAGAAAGAGGGGCTCCTACGATCATCTGGCCGAGCCTTAATAAAAAGCCGGGCGTTTTCTGAAATATGTTGTCACTGCATAAAGTTTATGACTTTAGTTGCGCCGTGATGCGAGAAGTTTCGCTCGCTTTATGAAGTCCTGGTACCTACATACATATTGCCAAAGGGTGTGCGAAAATGCATGTTTGGAGATTGTAAATTTTATATTAAATTACATTCTGACATAAACCTACGATTAACGAAGGTTGATAGCCAATTTCGATATGGAGATAAATTATTACTCACAGAAGATAAAAAGCGAACAATAGATATAATTTTAGATTTTCCATATTATATTTATGTTAGTAGCTACATTTATCAGTATCTCTTCTAATTTTGCACTATTGAGAACATAAATTTATATAAATTGAATTACGTATTTCATTTCTCTGATAGATATGCAGGGATCGAATTTAGTGATTTTATTGCGATACGCACGTCAGTGAAAAATACAATTATCATATTGGAGTGGGAGCAGAGAGGCATGTTCGATTTTATGATAATAAATAGTTTATCGATTGAAAATTATGTAGATGGAATATTGATGCGCCTATCCTTAGTAAGTAGTAATAAAGTATCTAATGTCTAAAAACTTTTTATCGTAATGTGAAGTTATAAAATTCTACATATTCATTCATGAATTTTGATATTTAATCAGTATGATATTTAATCAGTATTGTAATCCTAACTAATATTATAAATGCGAAAGTCACTGTTTGATTCTCCTACTATAGAATAGATTTAACATATTAGGTTTTGTATTTATTTCAGACAACTGAAAAACTTTAATACCGCGATGTAGGATCTTCATATTAATTCGCCTCGGTTCCATACAAGCTCTCTGTATTGCGCTTTTAGTGCCATCTGTTGGTTATATCCGGAACTGTCTGTCTGTCTGTCTGTCTGTTACTCTTTCACGCCAAAACTACTGAACGGATTTGAATGAAATTTGGTATACATATGGTCTAGACCCTGAGAAAGAACATAGGCTACTTTTTATTGCGAAACGGAGGTTGTAAGGGGTTAAAAGGGGGGGTTAAAAGTTGTATGCGAATACTTAATTTTAAAAGATAAAAATACTACGGCTGACTGGCGTAGTGGTTAGTGACCCTGACTGCTATGCCGAAGGTCCCGGGTTCGATTCCCGGCCGGGGTAGATCTTTTTTTAAATAAACTTTATATTTAAGCACTTGATGAGCAATAATTAAACATTTTGTTCTAGCGTTTTTGAAACTTCGATCTGTGAGTGGATGAAATAGGTGTTCATATTTTGTATGAAGTTCGTCATTTTTGAAGATAAAAACATTATATTTTGTATTTAGGCACTACATAATCACAAAAAAATAATAATTAGCATATAAAAAAAACCCAGTGTGGGGGTGTAATATAGGGGTTGAAAGTTTTATGGGTGTTGAGTTTTAGAAGTTTAATTTATATAGTAGCTATGTCCGCTCCTAGATGGCGTTGTCGGATCGGATATAGATCGCGGTATGGTTTGATTTTAGCTAATGTACTTATAGTTTGTATGTATTTGCAGTAAGTTTTTGAGGTCCTCGAAAACAACCCAATAAACGACTGTACTTTTCAATACGAGGTTTCATTCATTGTCATTTGGTTCTTATGCGTCATTTTTGAAGATAAAACCATGAAACTTATTACGTAGGTGTTTTAGGAAAATATGCAGAGATTTTCTATACGGAATTCCCATGACTGACACGCACAGGCTAAACGTAGCGTAGGCACTTGAAATTAGGAAGGGACGTAGCTTAGGTACCGTATTTTCCCACAAAAACCGGAGTTAGCGGTTGAAATTCGGCATTAACTTAGGCTGTTTTTAACAGCATGCGGATTTGATCACGCACGCGGGATTTCCCCGCACGCGTTCATACAAGTATTCATTGTGACGCGTGGAATATGCACACGAGATGCGGGAAAATGGCGTGCTATCCCACGTGCGTGATGAAATCTGCATGCTGTTAAAACAGCCGTAAAGCTTAGTTACAATAGGATATTGCAAGATACCTAGATGTTTTTAATCTAACATGTCTGCACACCTTAGTAAAGTTATGGTTTTGTTTTGAAAAATGGGAGTTAAAGTGAAAAAAAATAAGTAGTATGAAAAAAACCAAAACTGCATAAGTTAGATGCTTGAAATTAAACATTTATAAATTACTATTCTGCCATTGCTATACAAGTCTTTGCTCAATGAAGTCATGAAAATCATTTTTAGTCAAGTATCTTCGTACTTATTTGTCAACTTTCATCTAATTTAATACCACCATGGCATGTTATTGGGTAGGTAGTTCGGGAGTCGTCCACGGCAAAATAATTTTAAGGCGAAGCGAAGCTCGCGGGCAACAGCTAGTAATTAATATAGGTATTATAACCGATAACTATGACTTAGTTTTAAATTATAAACAATAAATTGTAATAATATTATTTATACCTAATAAGAAAGACGTGGTTTGATTGTGTGAAAGAAAATATGAGAGAGTGTGGAGTGAATGAGGATATGACAGAGCATAGGGTAAAATAGCGTGACATGACGCACAAATCCGACCCTAAATAAGGAAAAGGCTAGGAAGAAGAAGAAGAAGAACTATAACTTAGTTTACATCGTAACGTTATAATGTATACCTAATTTTTTCTTCAATCTTTATGTGTTATTACTTATTTTTGTACCACCAGATTTGTGGAAACCTCCCCCTACGCTGATACTAAAGCACACATCACACTCGCGGCAATGATTGAAGTATTTCCCGGATCATTTGTTTCCAGATTTCAATATCGCATTTTTATTTTTCTCAAATTGCTTTTCTTTGTATCTTTGCCCCTCTTCATAAGGCACGCATGAGAGTAATCAGCTATTTGAACGATGCATAAAATTTAAGACTTTATTCAACGTTATTTGGTTCGTAAATCGTTTGACAAAATGGAGTATTTTGTTGGATAGTACATGCTATACTTCATACACAGATTTGTTTTTAAGGCTTGACATTTATTTGTCTACCGCTTTGGGCGAAATTGCTCATTTTCTTTTTCCAATGATGTAGTACTCTTAAGCGCGTTGTCGCGTAATGGATAAGGCCTCGTAATCTCAATCGAGAGGCCGTGGGTTCAAATCCGGGCCTGTATCAATGAATTCTTTCAATTGTGTTTTCAATTAAGGAGTTTAAGTACAATATTACCATATGCTCTTACGGTGATGGAAAATATCGTGATGAAACCTACACATCTAGATTCTAGACGTGTATCCTTAGTGCATTGTGCTTATTCCAAAACGGAGATATGGTTCGCAACCTATCACGTGAGTACAAATGTGCTGCGAAAAGTGGGTGGCTCGCTTGTAAGCCACCTCTGACTACCCCTTCGGGGATTACAGTCGTGAGTGCATATGTATATATATTATATTATGTATGTAGTACTCTTTTAAACCGAATGGCGTAGTGGTTAGTGACCCTGACTACTGGGCCGATGGTCCCGGGTTCGATTCCCGGCTGGGACAGATATTTGTTTAAACACAGATATTTGTTCTCGGGTCTTGGATGTGCCCGTAAAATGGCAATAGGCCCGCCCCCTATTACATTGGGACTAACATAACACTCTGGCGAAAAGTGGATGCAGAAATGCACCTCTGCCTACCCCGCAAGGGAGTACATTAGTACAAGGCGTGAGTGCGTTTTTTTTTTTTACTCTTTTAAGTTTGACGAAAAATTTACAGATTGACACCACGTGGGTATACACAATATTATATTGTGTACAGATTGTTTATCATAAATATATTTACATCATCTAATAGACGAGTCACACATCAACACAAATCGTCACGCGTCATAAAACTCTCTGTAATTTATTTGTTCACGACTGCTTAAACCCGCAAAAAGGGCACCGCTATCTTGCTTTTTTAAACGAGCAAAAACTCGCTACCGCTGACGACACCAACGTCATTCATTACGTACCCACTGGAAATAAATACATTATAGATACGTTGTGACGTCACAAAATGTCGAATACACGCTTTTCTCCTGCCCTCGTTCCGGCGTAATGCAATAATCAAAAGAATATGAGGGGCTCAGCGGAATTAAGCTCTACATATGCGCAAGACGATAAATAAAAAAGATTTCACGTTAAAAGATCGGGGTCATTTAGGGTGGCGGTGTAAGGAGAGATGTTTGAGTACCGATGGATATATTTCCCATATTTTGTTTGGCTTCACTCGCTAATGTTAAATCATGATGCTAAGGGTCTGTTTCACAATGTCTGGTTAGTGGCTACCTGACGGATAAAATACATGCTGTCACTCTCTGTTATTATTTTTTAGACAGTGACAGCATGTATTTTATCCGACAGGTAGCGACTAACCAGACATTGTGAAACAGGGGCTAAATGTCATGCATGAATTCATACGAAACAAAATTTATAAACATAATTAACACTACTGTCTACATTTTATCTGTAGGTACTTAAATCTAAATAATTATTTCATACTGATTTCAATAAATATTAATAATTATTAAAATATTAAATAATTAAAATATTAAATATACAAATTACTTATACCTGTTTCAAGCAGACATATAGAACAGAAACCAGAACGTGTATTGCAAGAAGACATAGTTCCTGCTCTGTATTTGCATTGAATACTGATAATGATAATTCAACTATCGACGGCGCAGCCAGACGAACCCCAAAGCGTCAGGTGAATTCTCCCTTTGTATCACACCTTTATACAGAGTGATCGGCAACCGTCACGCACGACATAATCCCGCCCGAGAGCGCAGCGCCCCACGTCGCGACCACCCCGTATAAGGATAACATGATCATGTGAAAAGTAATTTTTATATTAAAACTCTTTGCCAAAACATAAAAGAGAGATTTCCGAGAGCGCCTTCCGCCAATGCGCCGCATAAATTAGTTTTTCCCGGAGATTGTTTGCTTTAACCGAACCATATAAATTTTATTTATATTGCGTTAACATTTATGAGTTTTTCATCGTATCCACTGAGCGGAGAAAACGAATTATTTTGTTTTCACAGTTACCGTCGTTGAACGAAACATTTTTCTGTAAACACTCGTTAAAACAATAGTGCAAGTTATAAAAACTAAAGCGTTGTCTGAATGAAGCTGTAGCTATATTTGGGCGGCCATGTTTGCTTTCAGCGCGGGAATTTTTTATTAGACGAGCATGTAGTATGCTAATAGGTAAAAATTAAATTGCTTTGTGAGGGAGGTGGCGCGTGATAGAATTTTCTTTCGGTTCCTGGTCTCCTGGTCAGTAATTAATTAAAAGCTTAGGTGGTTGTGTTATGGTAATAGACGGCGAGTAATGTGCGGGCTCAAAGGGCGCTGGCGGAACATGAAATTTCAGCTCTACGAGCGCCGCAGTGCTTCACAGACTTGTTTAGGTATTCACAGATTAGATTAGCTAACGATCATCGCGTTACAATAACGCGGTGTCTACAGTCTAGACACTCTAGACTGTAGACGTACATTTGAGTGGCATGTTCGAGTTGAGAGCCCAACTTGAAATATGATTAAAACTTCGGTTATTGATATTGAATTATTTATTAATCTTTTTAGTTTGGAGTGATTGTATATTGAGTTAGGAGATCCACTTTCTACTCTGTTAATCATCATCAGTAGCATCATTAAAGTTGAACAAGTGCCTTTAGGTTCTACCTAACTACCTATAGATGTGGGTAGTGAGACCACACGGGGGTAGGTAATCAATAGGTGGCCGGGGGCACACTCGGTCGCATCTAGCAGCTACTTAGTGCTTGACTGTGCGCCTGACGTCGCCCGCATGCGAGCTAAATTGAGCATCAGCAAGCCTCGCCCAAAGACAGCCACAGTGGGACGTCTTTGTACTAGTAAAGAGTGGAGTTTTATAAGTTAATTAGTAGAAGGTTATTTTACCCAACTGAGCTGATTTTGTGATCGAGTAGGTGTTTTAGACAGTTTTGGTATAAGATAAATATAACCTACTTGCTGTTCCCGCGAGCTTCACTTCGCCTTAAAAAGTTGTCCCGTAGGAATTCCGGGATCCATATGTAGGTAAGTATACCAAATTTCATTCAAATCCGTTCAGTAGTTTTAGCGTGAAAGAGTAACAGACAGACAGACACAGTTAGGTACTTTCGCATATTATAATATTAGTTAGGATTAGGATTAGGATTAGTAGAAGTCAGGTTATTTTACCCAACTGAGCTGATTTTGTGATGAAGTAGGTGTTTAGACACTTTGGTATAAGATAAATAGAACCTATTGTTAAGATGTGTAGATATTGAAATAGTATGTAACAACTTTATTTTCGAAGCGTTTGTGACGGTTTATACTCTGTCCATTATATTATTGGTTTTTTGACATTTGATGACTGCAACGGAAAACCAACTTTATATACTTACCAGACATAAGGAAACGTCAAAAATACAATAGCATAGTGGAAGTTCTATAGTAAGTTTTCTAACAATGATAATAAAAAAAAACTATTAGAAGCTAGACCCAGAGCTGTCTTACTGTCCGTGTTTTACCTGGCAGCCAGACTCATTTCCTCTACCATGCATTGTACCGACAATACAAAACATTTTTTTTTGCAAATGTCGACGAAAATGCTTTGAGTTTTTTCCAATTTTCGCCTCTATTCAGAAGTGTAAAACTTATTGTTTATCCTGAAAGAGTTGGGCGTGGCCTTAGGATTATTATCTTTGGTCACGAGGATTAAAATGGCATAGAATTACGGGTGAAAGAAGTAGGAGTTTCTTTCTTGCAATATTTTTGTGTTGGTGAATAATTTTAGCCATGTTATGTAATACACAGGATGTTTTTTTTTAATTTATTTAACCAAAAGTTAAATCTAACATAAAAATGTTTTTTCAAGTAGTTCAACATAATTTTTATGCTTCACCATCAATTAAGCTTAATCTTTACACTTAATTTGTTTCGAAGACAATAAAAAGTTGCTAAAATTTAATAACTGCTATAATTAGTGAGATGATGACTCTTTAACTTGCGCAAAGAACAAACATAATTCATTTGACAAACTCCCTGAGATTTGGCGAATGTTTCTAATTACAGAAGGTTGGTATTATAATAATTAATTGCTGTAAGAACGAGTTAATAGGCATCGTTTATCTTAGGATTTATTTGGGTAAGTCTACTTACGTGTGCGGTTTATTGTTATGAAAAATATAAAGATTATATTTATTTAAGTAAGTACGTGGTACTTACTCGTATATTTATAAACAAAAAAAAATATTTACGTAACAAAAGACTTTTTCAAGAAAAAGATACTGACTGACACAGACAAAAAGCAAAAAGAAAAGAATTTTGACAAAATATACAAATACCTATACGGCTTATGTACCTATGTTATCTACCTAGATAACATAAGGTGATCGCGAGACAACCACTTTCCAATATAGAAATTCCTTTGAAACTTCTCAAGTTCGCAACCAATGAAATTCAATTGTGATTCCAATAAACCGATATATAAAAATCCACACGATAGTAAAGATCGAACATTAGTTCAAAGATAGACTGAAGTATATAAATCTATTATTATTTTTTTGTTAAACTCGCTCTTCCATCCAAAAATTAACTGGTAGAGATTGGTATAAGGAACAAGGACTCCTTTTTGTAAGTACTGTTAAGTTTTTTTTTCTTGTTTTGATGCGAATAAAGTGTATTTTAACTGTAATTGAATAGACGATAATTGTAAGTACAGAAAATGAATTTCAACATACACCTCGCCCCTTGTCCCACTGTACTCCCTTGTGAGAAAGGCAGAGGTGCGTTGCTGAACCCACTTTTCCAGTCAGTGCAGTGTTAGTTTCGTTCCAGTATTATAAATCAGATTGGAACTTAACTTACAACTGGGTTTAACCTATACCTACCTACGCTGAAAACGGGGTACTTAGTTCATAGCGGTACTGTCATAAGGTTAGGCATATAAATCGGTAAAATAAGTCTCTGTCTGTGTTTTCGTCCACATAAACTATATTATGTCTATCTAAACCCACACGGGTACCTATTCTTCAGAGTTCATTTAACCAATGCTGATACGACGGCCAACAGATCCGATCTTAACTGTACCTTAGAATCGCCCCGGCTTTCATCCACACCGTATTTCGTGTTCGCAATTTGTTTAATTACTACCTATCAGTGGCGTTTAACTCTTTACGAGCGTATTCATCGTTGCGATAACGTCTCTAATTGTCGAATAAAAAAGGATTACAGTTAATCCTCGTTTAATAAAAATGTTAATCATGAATGTCTAGGATCGGGGTATGCAAATTTAATCGCCCCCCCTGCGCTGGTAAGGTGATATTCGACCGCAATTTCAACGACATTTGCTTAAAAAGTATGCATGCAATGCCGTTTGAAGGGTTAAAATGCTAATGTAGTAGGTATTGAGAAATTAAAGGTAAAGGTGCTGTGAACGGTTCTGAAGAAATCTCAATTAACACGTTCATGGATGAGGATTTAACTTTTGCGGCGTCGATAACTGCAACGATGACTAAACAATGAACGAAATATTGGTAGCATATATTATATTGTGTATAAAAAATATACTTTCGGATGAATTGAAAACTGAAAATGACTGAAGAAAGACAAAAGACTGAAACTGAGTTGTTCGTCTATGTAAGTACTTTTTTTCAAACAAACTCTCTTTGAGTATAGAACTATGTACAAAATAAAGCCTCAATGTTTTTTTACTTTACTCTACACAACGATTAACGATTTGCGAAAATGTCGTCCTACCCTATACTTTTTTTGGCTACAAAGCAATAACTTAGTTTAATTAGAAAAGTTATACCTAACTGTGGAAAGAGATAAAATAAACGGCTGCATCATTAGAAGGAAAAACCTTTGGGATTATAAAAGGGATGTGTTTTGGGACAGTCATTTTTTAAACACGTTCCACATTGTTGTAGCGATACTAAATTTTTTTATACTTAGATATTTATTTCATTGATTATTTTAATTTATAAACAAATAAATAAATATAAATCTATTTTTATAGTTAGTAATATCAAAGAAAAAAGGAAGCTAAACTGTTGAGTATAAAAAAAAAGATTGCCACAAAATATGCTATAATAATTAAAACAAAAATATAAAAAGCACATCACTAGTCGCCTTCGACGGGAAAAGAAATTTATTCCCACAATACCTGCTCAGGATTTCCACAACTCGGATTATTGTAAATAAGTATTACGCCCGACACCCAAATTAATCCACGTAGCTTTTAAACGAAAAGCGAAAAACTTTGTTAACGAACTTTTTCTCGACCCGGGCGAAACCACGAGTGAAATATTACTTTCCCTCGCTGTGAATTATTTGTATCAATAGAATGTGGCCCGAGCAAATATAGAGGCAAGTTCGCGACCAAATTATACGAGGGTCGGACTTTTTAAAGGCATGTTTGACTTAACTAATGAGATTGCTGGCTTTCAAAAGTGGAAACATAAATTTTGAGGGTCGAATTTCATACATGAAACAAGTTTCTTACGACCGCGTTCAACAAAACGCGCAAACTGAATACAAACCAGTCGAGTATTGAAAAATACTGCACAGAAGTTTCTCGCGTGAAAAATTACACTTCACAATATTTCGCTTGCTGCTAAACCATCGAATCGAAACGTTATTTTTGGACGAGACTTTTTTAACAATTCAGTAATGGCGATCGCAGTATCGGACCGAAAGCTATCTCGTTAATTGACTGCGGGAATAATTTAAATAAATGGCGACCGGCCGCGATATTTCAGCGGGACGGTATAAATCAAAGGATTAGGCGAACGAAACGGGGTAAATGGATACTGGCAATGAAGATAATACATGTTTTATTCTGCATACGTTGTAGGGCGATAACGAGAATATAATCGTCCAGCGGGAGGGGGCGCGGGGGCGGCGCGGCGGGGGGCGGGGGGCGGCCAGCAAAAAGCACTAAGTGCGAGTTAAATACCCTTTGTCCCGTCCTCCTCTCCTGTTACCATCATCCATCGATGTATTCGAGGGTGCTCTCATTATTCACTAGAAATTAGATTATTTTCCCATTTCGTAAAATATCCATAACGTCCCCAGCGCTTGCTGTAATTGAAAACGGGCAGCTTTTTGTTTGATAGAATGAATAATCATTATTCTCGTACACAATTTGGGTTGACCGCTTTAAAAATGTGAATGGGATACGCGCAAATCCCCTTAGCGCAACAGAGATATTAAAGCACGGATCAAAAGAAACGACGGAAGTAAATGTCCTGTCCGAAAGTGATTACCGTCCACGCGTAGTTAGCCGACGTTACGAGCGGCCTGATCCCGCTTCCCCCCACATTAGTCTCTTGGCCACCAATTTCTGTAATTTATTAAGAGCCTCGCTCATATTTCGGCCCTCGTTGGCTTCTCTTTCTCGCCAATGGAAAAGAAACACAAGCAGTTGGCGCGGTCCGATCAAAGACCGCCTGATCCCTAATATTTCACTCATAATTGGTTTATTCTATGCTCGCAGCGTTTCCCGTATGAGCCTGCTTTGATCCGGCCAGTGTATTAAGTTGTAGCGGGAGACGTATGACGCACATTATTCGTTTAGACCTTAAAGGTTTGGTGAATGGCGTCGTTTGCTTCATATGGTCGTAGTCGGCGCTTAAGGAAAATCGTTTCAGTTTATTACATGTTTTCTTTGTTCCAGCGCGGGCGGGGGTGGTTTATTGCGCGACACCGACAAGTGTGGATTATGCTCTGTGTTTGGGATTCCATGATAAAAGGACATTAAACATCTTGAGGATGCTGTCTGGTAGTTTACGGTTTTGCTGTTTTTATAAAGCATGATAGCTAATACCTACTCATACGTGGAATTTAATATCCTTGCCATTCAATGATCAAATTACATCAAAACTACATAGTGCAGTAATAAATTGTATTTACATTAGGTACACAGTGTAAATACACATCATGTATAGAATTGTAAATTAAATTAATATGAGTACGGCTCCAAGTAAAACTGTGCGCAATCCTATCAAGCTTACGTCGATAAATCGGAAATGGGAAAATAATTGTGGACACAAATTTCCACTACCATGATTTAGGGCGCCGTAATTCAGTTAACCGCTAGTTTGCCATATTGTTTTTACTGCTGTCGTATACAATATACGTTTCTGATAATTTTCCCTCCAAAATGTGACCGGAAACTGTCCGGTGCTGTCCCCCACACTTCCGCTGCCGAAAGCCGCTGTCAAAGTTCAGGAAAACTTTTGTGCTGTCATCAAACGTTGTGTGTTTATTGGTTTGTTGTGTTTACAGAGTATGTTTGATTCTTTGTTGCATAAAAACATAATGCAAAATAATAATTAGCTATTAAATATATTTTTTATGAAAGTTTTGTCCTTGGATATCTAAACACATGTGATGCACATGTGAATTAACTATTTAAATTGGCTGTACGAGTATTTACAGTATGCTGAGGGTTCTTTTTGATAATCAATGCAAACGGATATGGTTTTTTTTGTGTCGATTGCATTCATCTTCGGGCATTTGCTGAACCGTTATGATGGGTATGCTGTATTCCCATGCAAAACTTTGATACATTTATTGAACCATCAGTGCAATAGCAGAACTATACTTTCATAGAAAATCAACGAGATAAAACGAATACGAGGGATCCAAATCATAATAACGTGATCCATTTCATTAACACCCGATCTCCAACGAGATTCACAATAATGGGGAGTAACGCGTGTGAATTTGCCGCTAGGGGCGCTGGTGTCGACTGAGGTTAAGTGACATTTTACTTTTCATATAATTTGTTTGGCGGGCTTCGTGATAAATTATATTTTCGTTCATTTCCCTGTTGAAAAGTGATCTCTTTTCGCGAAATTATCGCAAATATGGATTATTTATCGATGAATGTGCACGCTTTGAAAGCTGAATTAAGGAAAAGAGGCGCATAAATAAGCGGTCTCAAAGAGCAGCTAATTCAGAGGTTAGTTTGTTTACTGTTTACAAACTTATTTTTTACGAAATGTATGCTTGTTTGCTTAGGTAACAGCTATGTTTTTGCTTTTTACAGACACCAAGACTATGACCGTAACAGTAACTTGGTTGTTAACGTAGAGGACAGCATCATACAACAAAATGATTCAGTGTATACTGTTGAGTGGCCTTAAGAAACTTTGTATAGCAGTGTAAACACTAAAAATGAAACTCCAGATCTAGATATTGTCACCAATGAGTAACTACTTTGGAATTTATGTACAGTGTACGGTGGCCTGCGCCTAAAAGTATACAGGCGGAGTTTTTAAAATAGCGATCCCTGATGATGAAGGGACCAGCTACATCTGTTATAAATCCGGGGATGTGTTGTGTGTGATGTGTGTAGCAGTGGTGTTTATGTGGATGTGCTTGAGCAGCATGTGAGCTTGAGATCGCTATTTTAAAATCGCCGCCTGTATACTTTTAGGCGCAGGCCACCGTACATACCATCGCTCTTACGGTGAATGAAAACATCGTGATAAAACCTGCATATCTAGATTTTCGAACCCACCAACCTGCAGAGGACCAGTGTGGTAGGAAATGGTCCAAGCTTAGGAGTGGAGTTTAGACCTTAAGGCGGACATGGACAAAGGCTCCATTCGAGTGAGCCAGGTGCAGGTACTGACACCCCCACAAATAATAGAATACTTAGTATACTATACTACCATTATTAAGTTTCAACTAACAACTCAACCAGCATTCATTGTGTGGATTACTAATGTGTTATATTTTTTGTATAGCAGTGTGTTTAAACGGAGAGGATAAATAAAAGTTAAATCAGTGTGTAATTCTTTTATTTTTAGTGTATTTATTAAATGCCTAATCCTTATTTACATTATGTTCTTTCTGAAATTTGTTATAATGATTTTCACAAACACGAGATTATCGGATAATAATTATTTCACAAGCCACTGTTTTAGAACAGTTTTATCACTTGGTAACATATGTCCTCCTTTTCTTTCCCAATATAACGGATCTGAACAACATTGCGGCATAGTAACTCGATATGATGATAGTTATTTTATAATTAATAAGCTTATAAGATTCAAGATTCAAAAACTTTATTTGGCGCCAATTTGATAAAGTCGCCTTTGATAAATTTGACAGCTATGGTACCTCTTTACCTCAGTCGACAGTGGCGCCAACTGGTGAGCAAAAAAACGGTAGTCCCCATTGGATGCGGATCGGAAGCCCTCTAGTTTTGCTACGAATACCGTGCTACGGTGTACGAATCGCTACGAATCTAGTAATTGTTACAAATCTGCTACGGGCTACGGCGTAGGCAGAACGGGAGATTATACAAATGTACACTGACGATTAAATTTCACGCTCACTGACATTTGCTAGAACTGACCGCCGATTGCCCGTGGGAATTCTAAATTAACATTATAATTCTTAGGTTTGAAATCGGTCTATCTGTTTTTTCTTTATAAACATTATTTATAATCCTTTTTCTTAATATGACAAGTAGCTGTAATCTTGTTAGCGCCCATTATCACAAACACACAACTACAGGGTTTTAATGAAATTTAGGTATAAAACGAACAAAATACACCAATACACAGCATAACTGGTCGGCTATTGTGTGTCCTGGACAATGGCAAATCAGCTAGCGTCTATTATCTGCAATTTTAGATTTCCTTTCGGTCAGTTAGGGTTACTTTAGCACAATAGCTAATGAAGAAGTTCCTAGGAACCTCGAAACATTTAGTAGATAAATAAATGAGGATATAGATTGCACACATAAATAGTCCCGTATTTTGCTCATTCGTGTAAGTCATATTTCATAAACTACTAAAAACAGTTCTATAGTTATAAAGAGTTGCACTTACCTACAGATATTTCACTTCTCCTTTTCTTAATTATCCTTCTTCTACATTCAGGGGTGACCACAATGGTGTCCTGGACAGATCTTGGGTCCATTTTAAACAAGGACCTTTTTAGATCCCAATTATCCTCGTCGTAATTATTTCCGCTAGTACAGAACTAGTTGGCAATAATAGGGTTGGAGGTACGTTCGCCTGGTGTTTTGATTTCAAACGGAACTTTTCAATAGGGTCTAATTATATTCATACTTTATTACTCGATCAGATTTTGTTATACATACTTCTACCTATATGTAAATAGTTTTAATTACTATTTTGAATAACAAAAGACAATTATCACAACAAGGTATAAATAAAGTATTGTTGTCGGCATGAATACATACGAGTATATTATGTCCAATGATAGTAAAATGTTATTTAGGTATGTCATACGAGTTAGATATTACGCACCGGTACAATTATTAGGTCAATCATACATAGAAGCCAGTAAAATTTTTCAATCCAAATTTCAGTTTTTAAGTATTCCTAATAGTAAGCCTTTTCAGATTCATACGAATCTTCATTCTCACTGCCCGTTTACTGCAGCGAGATACATAGAGTCGTGAGGATTGATAAAAATATATAATATCTTCTTGTCCTATAAATAATATCTTACACAAAGACGCACTTATGAAGCAACCAATAAATTACCAATTTCACCCAACCGACCGTAAATGACAAAGCATCCAATTTAACATGATTAGTCCACAAAGCAATACTCAAATCTCTTGACGGGCTATGTCCCCCTGGTACCTGCCTTGCCCTTTGCAGTTTCTAATTCACTTAATTTTGGGGGCTTTAAATCTCATATTGCCTAAAATGGACGCAGCCAATAATTACGTTTGGTAAACATGGTAGCAACGGAGCAGCTATTAGGCCACTCGGGCCACCACTCACGGTTGTCAAATGTTTAGGGGGGCCATGTCTTTAGCAGAATTTTCTGTATCTTCTACATATTGGTTATTTTAGAGATAAACATAAGTCTAGAATAATATGTATCAATATGGTAGATTTCGTAGTATGAAAATCAAAATTATTATTAGCAGATGTAAATTTTTACCTTTTCAATTAAACCGCCGTACAGTAAAATTAAAATTATTCAAATGATTCTCCTTCTATTTGTGTTTATTCATTCTGATAGAAGGTAGATAGTAATATCTTCGTAAACTTTGAGAATCTTTGGTGCATGTAAGTATGTATAGTCGGCTGTCCTCTATAGCAATCTAATTATGATCAACCAATATGAAAGGTGATATTGTTTACTATTGTTATACATTAGGAACAATGGCTGCTTAAAATGTATAATTAATTAATCTAGATGAGATATCGGGTAAAAGTAGCAACTATAGGGCATGAGGCATGACTCCTACAGATATCCTAAAGTCCTTGGACTATGTAGAATGTACTACAATTTTTTTATTTTATTTCATTAGTGAATGTAGTTAAAACACCTCGTAGACATTTTAATTAAATATTTAAAAATCTCGCAGCGTTATTTGTAAAATTAATTTCACTGGATAACAATCTGGTCTGGTTTGTTAACGTAATTTTAAAGCCAAGTTAAAATCTGGGCAATAATAAAATAAACCTTTACTCTGAAAGATAAAATTTCTTAATTGTATTATCCCGCAAAATTTTCATTAGGGCTCGGTACAAAAAATAATTATAAGTACTTTCTTTTAAAAATAGCAAATAAAAAATAAATACAATCTTTTGGTCCACATAGATTTCGCAACCACAAAAAGAAAGATAAAATAAACAAAGATACCTAAGTATTGATACGCGACCGACCCTTTATGATCTCGATCTCAAAAGAATCAAGCTTATCAAATAATTGATTTTGTTTTTTCCAAACCGATTTGATAAACGTTCGAGAGGGCCTCCACTACCCTAGCGCCGATTCTTGACAATGCCAATCAATGAAACATGAAATCCTACTAAGTATGTGTGCAGTCATTACTTTTGTTTTCACACAACTTCCCCCATAAAACCTACGGGAAAATAAACCTTGTTTAAAATCGGGTACGGTTTCGTTTTGGTAGACTTGAAGAGTGGTATTGTAACCCTCCAGTGCGGCGGCAGAAAGTATTGTTCAAGTAAATCCGGCCAATCAGTTCCATCGCCACTTGAGAGACCAATGAAGCGTGTCTAATGCCGCACTCAATGAGGGTTAAGTCTTTACGCAGTTGGTTTTGTCATTTTCGTCTCTATCTCAATTGCGAGTTTACAAAAGCCTCGCCACCAGTAAAACAGATCTGTTTTTCTGTTTGGAATGTAAAATTTGTGTTAGCGATGTGACAAACATTTTGAATAAGAACGGAATTAAATAATCAAACCTTAGATTTCAGTGTACATTAATTGGAATTATATGTCACCACACAGTATAAAGCAATGCTTCCCAGGTATATATTTAGATGTTAAAAACTAAAGGGTGTCATTTAAACGATCGCCAATTAAATCCGTTTTGAATTTGCTAAATAATAGGTTTGAAGGCAAAATAGTAGATTTGCCAGCAAATTTTTGCCCCCAAACAATTTTAAATCAATTCAACAATTAATCACTTAAAATTGCCGGGATTTATGATCAAGAGGCAAGTTAACATTTATGTATATATTTTAATAGGTATGTCCACATAACTCGATGTTATGTTTAATATTTAAATGAAACAAAAAATTAAGTTTAAATCATCAATATTCTTAATTAAAAACAACATAAACAACCTTCTTCTAATTATAACTTAAACCTTAATCTTCTTCTAATCAAAAGCAATCTTATTGTAATTAAAACTTAAACTTCCTCTTTTCATCATCATCATCATCAGCCAATAATCATCCACTGGTGGAGATAGATCCGCTCCCAAGGAGTGCCACAACATTCGGTCCTCTGCCTTCCTCATCCAACCACTACCGGCTATCCGCCTAAGATCGTCAGTCCAGCGGGCAGGAGGGCGTCCCACGCTCCGTTTGCCTGTTCGTGGTCTCGACTCGAGAACTCGTCTACCCCAACGGTTATCGGTTCTTCGGCAGATATGACCAGCCCACTGCCTCTTCAGCTTGCATATTTTGACAGCTAAGTATGTCGGTAACCTTGGTCCTCTGACGGATAATCTCATTTCTGATACGATCCATCAGAGAAACTCCAAGCATAGCTCTCTCCATAGCACCGTCTCCGCTAATTTGTAAACTCATGTATTAAATTGCTAACGAATTATTATGTTTTAATAACTGGACCAATCATAATGTAACTACTGCAATGCTGATAAAATATGAATTAAAAAGAAATCGCAACATGCGACCTAGAGTCAATATATTTGCTGGCAAATCTACTATTCTGCGGGCGCAGTTATTATTTGAGGAGCAAAAATAATATTCTGCATACAAAGTTTTTATTTATGTAATGAACTCAAATTTTTTGGCAATCCATCTATTATTTTAGATTTTTGTATTGATATTATTTGCTGATTCATACCAGAGGACACTTTTTATTTATTTGAGGACAAAAATATATTGTTGCGGTTGATCTATTAATTTGCTGATACAAGTTGATGACAAAAATAAACTTTGCTGGCAAGAAATATAGTTCCCAAAACTAAACAACATTTCTAGCTCTTCCTAAATTAAGATAAGTATATAATGTAAGTTCGAAATTTAGACAAAAGTCACACTAAACTTTTCCGTTTTGGAGTATAGCTGGAGGAACTTTGTTATTGATTGCGAGTGTGTTCAGGTAAACATTTTTAGACTTTCAGAATATTATAATTATCTACTTAATTATAAAATGAATGATTAAAAGCTATTAAAGTTAATTTAAATGTTTCCTTCACTGTATATACAGTTGTAACCAGTCCAGTGTTCACCTTCGAAACATGTGAGTTTCACGTCATTATTAAATTTGTCTGGCCCTAATAGTGTTATCTTTCAGCAAGTTATTCGATTATATCTCTGGCCAAAGTTTTAGCTTAATATTAAATGAAAAAGACCTTTTGTATTTTGTTACATTCCACCCTTCTCTCCATATTTGACGCGTACTTATTTTGTTTATAAGAGTACTTAAAATAGGGGAGTAAAATTTACGACGAGCGACTATGAATGTGACCTTAGCAAACAATGGAATTTTATCTTCGCCGTTTCGTCCAAAATAAAGGGTTTGAATTTAACTATCACTTAGTTCACTTTAGATACATAAAATTCCTAACATTTAGGTATAATATTTTTTTCCAGTGTATTGATAATAAATTATTGCTTATTTTGAACCAACGGCAACGCAAATGACCCTACAAAATTATACTTATGGCATGTTTAACAATGTCTGAATAATGGCTACCTGAGAGATAAAAGACAAGATGTCACTCCCTGTAATTATGTTTTAGACAATGACTATATAGTAATATGTTTTATCCCACAGGTAGCCCATATCCCCAGAGACATTGTGATACAGGCCCATAGAAATGAACTTAACATAGAATACATTAACCAGTTTATAACATTGAAGCTACCAGGCGCTCAGAAAGGTCTAGGAATAAGCCACTCATCAATAAGGGATTAGACACGTTTGTATTGGAAATAGAGACTTGATTAGTAGAGAGAGCCAACCTTATCTGTTTGCTGAAGCCCGGAGTAACGACCGATGGTTAGTCTGTATGTATTTAAGAAAGGGCAAAAAATAAATGTTCACAACTATATACCTATTTACCTCCACACAGGTTAATGGTATTTGTTTTTTATATTTTTATATCAAATATGCCAGTACACCAATATAACAGCGAAGTAAGTAAATATAGTAATTCATGTATACTCAATTCTCATATAAAATATTCCTACTAAAACAACGCATATACAATTAATTGTACATTGTTAATAATACTTATTAATGTCAAATCCAGGGGAGCCCAACCAGTCAGATTAGTTTACGCTTACGTGAATTAAGGCCAATCACATCAAAACTAATAATCCTGTGGTCGTTGCCAAGTGACGTCACTGTGGCGATGACGTAAGCCGATTTCGATGCGTAATTGGTGGAAATCTGCTGCCTGCGGTTTTTGCTGTGAGGGGTATTTTCAATCGTCTCTGAAATTCAGTAATTCAATATTATTTATTTCATATTATCGGGTGCCAATAGGAAGAACTTGAAGATGTGCAGTAAAAATATACTATCGGGTATTTTAGTACTACTATAATTTTACGAGATCTAAGGGAAAACCTAAAAAAAGTAGAAGTAAGCAGTATTTTACGTAGGTATTGTATAAATTATAACTTAAAATATGTGTTAGCTTAAACACTAAATGTGAAAAATTTGCTGTAATCGTAGCTACTTAACTACTTTTAGTATCTATTTTTATAATTATTATGTTAGCCATAGTAACCTTTAGTAACCGTTGGAAGAAGTCTTTACAAATTGAACTAAAAATAAGTAGAATTTCCTTGTCTATTTTATTATGATCATACTATTGCTGAAACAGTTTTCTGCTTCAGCACTATTCAGTAACATTTTTATTTTGTCCCGATCAGCAATATTATCTTAGATATCCGATTGAGATCTGGACGGTCAGGGGTAGCCAACCATCTGATTAGCAATTAGACTTCGTTTGTTCTTGCTTAGTTTTTATTCGGACTAGAAGACTCGTTTTTATAAAATATCTGCGCTACCAATAACGTTATATTTCAAGCTTCTCTCTTCATGTTATTTAATATAAAACGTTTTAATTGAATAATAATTATATAAATTGATTATTATAAAAAAAAACACGCACTCACGCCTTGTACTCCCTTGCGGGGTAGGCAGAGGTGCATTTCTGCACCCACTTTTCGCCGGAGTGTTATGTTAGTCCCAATGTAATAGGGGGCGAGCCTATTGCCATTTTACGGGCACATCCAAGACCCGAGAACAAATATCTGTGTTTAAACAAATATCTGCCCCAGCCGGGAATCGAACCCGGGACCATCGGCTCAGTAGTCAGGGTCACTAACCACTACGCCGTTCGGTCGTCTCCATTGATTATTATGTACCCATATAAATACTGTTCTCACAGCTCATGATGAATTAAACTTTACGCTAGCATTCTGTCTGAGCGTGAAAGTCTAGAACTCAACTAAAAAACTAAGCTTCTTAAACAACAACAAAAACTTGTTCCTAGGGTCAAACTCCCGCATCCAGGTACAAATCGCACAACAAGCCCAGGTGTCTCAATCCTCTTTACTTACAAGCCCTGTCTCAGCACCCGGTACCTAAACAAACTTGGACGTCGGATAACAAATGAAATAGAATAGTTTTCTTGTTTTTCTCGCAGTATTCTGGATAATCTAGTAGGGATGGCTGTTAGAGTAATTACCAAGTGCTTTGCTAAGCTTTGTTGAGGATTAACTTGAGTTTGTTTTTGCATTATTTACGTTTATTGGTTACTGGGAATTGGGATCTGTGGATATTATAGTAAATGTTATCAGGTATATTCAATTAGAATTCGGATGTTTTCTGTCTAAATCGACAACCTGGCGGTCAGATTTTTTGAAATCACAAAGCATCAAAACTACATTTATGGTTTGTTTTATTTATGTCTTATTCAGTTTCAGCCGACTCCTTTTCTATTTTATTTTTATTTATTTTATGTACAAATATTACATAACATTTATGTGCTAATCCCGTCGGTGTTTGTAATCTTGGCTAGACCTTACTTCCGAGTTCACTTTGATTTTGCAAGAGACTTGGCCGGAGAGATTTAGCCGCATAGTTCTCCGTAATAAACTTATAAAGTGTCAGTCTCCCGATCAGAGTATATTAATGTCAGGTCTCCGACTCCGGGACCGCCTGAGATCGTTAGTCATGTTTGCTGTTAATTAAGTACACACGTCGTCGAAATGAGCGAAGCGGCTGAGATCAAAGTCTGCTCATATTTGAACACTCCGTCCAATAAAAGCAGTCATTGACACGCAGTTCCTTAACTTTCGTCTTCAAGTAATTATGTGGCTGTCTGATATAAGACTTTGATGAAATCCTGCCCACTATAATTGATATCCTCAAGCGGTTAAGACAAAATAGTATAAGTAAAGGTAACATTAAAAAAATATTGGAAAGCATATTTCTGAGCTACCATGGTACGGTCAGACATACTGTTTTATAGTGATCATGTATTTAAAACCATTGGTAAAAGTAGGCCCCAGCTAACTCATATTTTTGAAATTTATGGTACTGCAATAAATATTTTTGTATTTTGTATTTTTTTTAACTACACGCGAAAATAGCAGATAGGTACCTACGAGGTGTTCCAAAATCCTCATCAAAATCAGCGAAGCGAAGTCACATCCGAGAGCCAACAATGAAGATACACAGACGACAACATATTACTGAATGTGACGACGAAATCAAACCCTGTACACATGCTCGCTGCGGCACTATCGTTTCTCTCTCGTATCAGCTTTCCACATGCATAATACTTAGGTATATCATAAGAAGCATATTGGTTATTAAGAGTATAAGCTATTTAAAAGATGGTGCATTGGAAATTACCCCGCACCGATAATATAAAATAGGGCACAAATTTCAGAAACAAAAGTTTTGGTATCATCGTGAGTGGTATTTATAATATGTTTTTCGTGTTATTTGGTGTTTTCTCGCAAGTTGTATTTCAAATAGCCTTGTAACACAATTGTGTGTCGTGCAAAAAATTGTGAAGTAATATACCCACTTTCCGCACTCGTATATTATTATGGGCTATTGTCTCCCTAGTACCACTCTTATTCAATGTCTCGAAATTTCTCAATATGAGACCAGACGGTCCCATACCGCCGGCGGCCGCAAGTTTCCAATAAGTAATTAAAATCTTGAGACGGCAAGATTACGTCCTCCGCACAAAAGGAGTGTTTGCCCGGTCCGCTTCGGTGGTAACCTCTTCCTATCGCATGACTTCCTGGTAGCTTTGTGACCCGAGGACACGTGCGAAGCAGATAAAAAGGAATTCTCTCCAATCCTACTTCAATTATTGTTTCAAAGCCGGCAAAATCTATGATCAACTTTTCAATGCAGTGAAAATTAACTATTCCCTATCAATGCATAAAACGTGCTGTGTACAAAACGCAGTTCAGAATTCATCGCAAAACAAAGAGTCCAGTGGTGGTGGCAATAAATTTTCTTTTCGGCCAGGATTTTAAAATTGGAATTGCCAGAAAAAGGCTTAAAGGAGATAACGGTTGCAAAACATACGAAATGTTATTAAAGCTTTCGGTTTAGCCCTTGTTTATCCGCGCTTCTGTTCCAACGATTTTTATGAAGAACAGTGCAAATAACACAGCACAAACATTAATCTGCTTTGTACAACAGGGAAGATGTAAAGGGACTCTTGGTTGAGTCAATATTTTCTTAGGGGACAAAACGTTGCTTTCTGGTCGGTCTTGCCACCAATTAGAGCGTGCAATGATTTTTGAGTAAACTTAATTTAGATAATTTCTCAGATGCTCAGTTGTTGAATGTTTTAAATATAAATGATTCAGCGCAGGCTGTAAATTAACGTTAACCCTTTGATATAGTTGCGTAATTCTGTTAAGGGAGTCGTTAAACAGTTGATGCGTGACTTTATGATTAAATTCGCGACTTGTAGTTTAAAATGTGGTGTCTAAATGTGATTTATGTGGTTCTGTGGCGCGTGTGGTTTGATTTATAAGGACTCTGTTCCAGGGAGGTGCTTTCTTGGTGTGACGCAGCGATTCTGCGCCTTGATAACTTTAACCCTATCGCTGCACTAAAATTTGTTATGTACAGCGTGTTTTCAATTTGTGACACTAAAATATTTTTAGTTTGATGATTGCTTTTTTTTGGTTGTGTATAACGGCATAGGAGCACCTTGAAATGTGTGTAATTATAATTAATACTTGTTATAATCTCTATCAAATAAAGTTTGAAAAGGTCATCAATTATAAAAAGTTCATACGCGTTGATCGATCGCGGTGCTCGATCAAACAAGTTCTATAGTCAGATATTGGATACGACTATGTCTAAACTCTCTTCATTGAGAGGTAACATTTATTATTCTGTAAGTATTTCGGAGCTGTTAACTAATCCCCATGAATAATTGAACGGTAAAGTATTCGCGACGACGACGTGGGAATCAAACTTTTGGTACTTAAGTACAAAAATAATTTATAAACTGTATTTGAGAGTAAGCTAATGAACTGAGAATAACTTGGGAATTCATTAGCGCGGTAGCTGATTTATAATCATGAAGGTGTTTTATTATACCTATTGAAAATACAAAAAACAATGTTAGTTAAATGATACAATATTATGTGGTAATATATAATAGGTCAACAGGTTATAATAGGTCCCAGTATAATAGCTCAACAGAACCAAAAACCAACCTTGTTTTGTAGCTCCAACAATATCACACAGTCAGAGATAAATAAAGTTTAAAATATTTTTATAACGAAAAATTTAGTAAATAATAAAATTGCCACTCTGTATAAGAGTTATTACGAGGCGTTTGTTCTCAGCGACGAAGAAGATCGGATAAAGTTTGAATTTAAATTAATTTAAAGGATTATTAATTTTGAATAATGAACTTCAATTTTACCTAGAAGCGTAACTGTTTCGCGTTCGTCGGCAAAACGGTGGCGTAAATATTATTAAAATTTAAGTTAAGAGCAGTTTATTGAAAATTATTGTCTGTCAAGCAAGAATACGAGACTTATGTATTAAACAAGTTGTTAAATTAATAATCTAAATAAAACTATCCAGTACGTTAAAGTTCACAAAAATACACCTTCGGTAAATGCAGAATGCGTGATATAGTATAATACTTACGTCTGAGGTATAGTAAGGTGGTACTTATTTGATTATTAAACTGGCTTGTACTTAAAAACATTGAGCTATAAAAATTCACCTTCGGAAAATGTGCCTTAAATTTTTCCCATAAGGACACGGAACTACGTCCCTATTTGCTTATTCAAATGAGAGCGGCCCGCGCCGCGCTTTATTCAAGATTACCAACACTTTGAGCGCAAAGCTAATTGCAGTTGTGGACTTAGGAGAGCTCTCAGCGTTATCTACTTAAGCCTCGAATGAGTGTTCTAAGATTTATATCAGTGGCGTAAAGACGTTTTAGCGGATAAGCAGCTGGGTTTTGCTGGGTTTGAATGTTTCAATGTAGCTACTTATTTATTTGTTGTTTTCTTCATCATTCGTAGCACTGGGACTTGTGGGTAAAGGGAAAATTTCAAATAACTACCTACTTAGTATGTGGGAAATTAAATAAATTGTGAAATACGCATAAAAATTATACAGTTTATAGTTTAAAAGATAAATTAAGAAGTTGATATAGTATAATACTTACGTCCGGGGTATAGTAAGGAGGGACTTATGTGATTATTAAACTCACCAGTGCTAAAAAATATGAAGTATCAACATGAAAAAAATATTTTTAAATTATTTTTTCTGAGTCAACCTACACAGTCCAATCAGTTTCACACCACATGTTAATGCCTTTGGACTGCAAGGCTCCTCAGTCCAGGAAATTAAGACATTTGAGAAGAGTTTCCACGATTCCGCGACTTACCAAACCCCATTACATGTTCGCAAACTGAAAGTAAACGAAATTACGATTTCTCAAACCGTTTTATTTGGTTAAGTTCCAATTAACGAAACGGATATGAGGGTTTTAAGCTGCGTCGCGAAATAGAAATGGTGATTGCAAAAGTTTTTCAATTGCCCCGTCTTACATATTTCGTTTTGTATTATTTAGATATTATAATTACTTTATTATGAATTATTTTCATACACTGTAACGCTTATAAAGAGACGTAATATACATCTTCAAAATTTCACTTTCTATAATCACATAGGAATTTTGTTTTATAAAATAGAAAAATCAAACAAAGTCTTTTATAAAATATCATAATCAGCTTTTCATAATACCCTTTTTTGACACCCTGTATACCGCATGCGTTCTCCAGGTCCAACACTCAGCATCATGTTCATAACATATGCAAACTGCTTGACAAGTCGTTTTTTTTTATTACTGTACTAAGCAACAATATTTAAGTAGGTGCTAACTGAGCCATAAAAATATAGGATTCTACATTAGGTACTGACTAAGGTATACTGTATCTTTACATTTCACTGATTCAACGTTTCGATAACTATCGGTTGGTTGGCTATACCCGCGGGACAGATTATAGTTATTAAATCCCTGAGCAGAAATATTACGAGTTCTTATTCCAGCACGTCAAACCTTTTTAAAATATACAGGGTGCAGGCTGTTACATAAAGGGTAAGTAAGTATAAATATAGTAAGCCGAAAGAATGTGACTGAGGATTTTGTTCAATGAATTTGTAAATAAGTTAGCGATTTTTATTCGATTATAGCTGTAGTAATTAAATCGTAATATAATCGTTTTATCCTACAGAATACGAGAACTACTCGATTGTATTCATATTTCTTGAAAAGAAAAGATGTCGTGGATTTTTGCATTCTATTGTATTCTAACTTTTCCATTAAAAGTTCGATCTTGTCTTATTTTGTATTCAGTTTTGATCGTTAAGACGAATCTTCTATTGTAAGAAGTTTAGTTAATCTTTCTTTGCAGAGAAATATTTTAAATATATTTATTTTGTACAAAATTAATCACACTAAGGCTACACGTACACTAATCACGCCATCTCAACACGCCTGATTAGATTCCACTCACTTGCTCAGTTAATCCTTACTTTGATGTGATTTACGCTAATTTCATTTCGAAAACGTTTTCACGTGATACGCGAGTGTAAACGCACCTTAATTACATATGAGGATCCAACCGAAATCCCTTGATGCGGATTATTTATAGTTCGTGTGGAATTACTTGGTGTATGGAAGACTTATAATGTACGTTACTTGAGGGTTAGAGGTAAATTGTTAGAGGAATAAAGTGATATTGCAATTAAATTTGATGTCAGAGCGTATTGAATAATGTTCGCTACAAGATAAATATTTATTGTATTAGTATTTCATATTATTTTAATTTTTTTTTGTATGTACCTGCTAATAATAGTGGAGTACCTACTCTGGGCGATACCATTTCATGGTAGAATATTTTTTATAACCGGCAATAATTAGGTACCTTTTTCACAATAAGCAGATTATAGGTTAATACTAGGTGTAAACATGATTAAATATATTGTATATGTTATTGAATTCATAATTCCCTAATTATACATACGTAATTTTGAAAATAAGGTAAGAATATCCTTCCCCAGCCAGACACGTTAAGCCACGGAAATTATTAAAACGGCGAAACTTTTTAAGCCGCGACACTCCATATAAGTAAGGATTTTAAATATTTTGTGTAATTATTATACACAATAAAGTCTGTTATCGCGTGAGCGGCACACCCTCGCGTCTTGAGGCGGCTGCATTTTGTATGAACACCGAGAACATTTCAGATTAAGTCGCTTTAATTATAGTCTAAACAAACACCGTATGTGTAATCACGTTTAGTAATTAGCTGGTAGACTCGTGTTTCTATTCGACCAGTGTATCAAGACCCTCCACGCTCCTCTCACACATACAATACAAAGGGAAGCAAAGCTTAAATCACAGGTCTCTTAACATTAGCCAGGTAGCCCAAAGGTAGGGTTAACAGTATATGCAAACATATCTAGCGACGTAAAGTAACAAAATCATTGCCTCCTGGGAAGTCAGAAACATGTGTTAAAGAAAGTTTGTTAATACTTAATGAGTATGGAAAAGGGAAGTGATTTGTAGGCGATATGAGATTTAATTTTCGCAGCGAAGCCGCCGGCTGTAATGTGTTTAACTGACGAGTGTGTGCGGTTTTTGTGACATACAGCGTGTTAATTAGAATGTCAAATCAAGGGAGAGGAACACCATGTGGATAGCAAGTAACCTATAGGTATAGGAAAAAATTCAAAACCTCAGCAGGTACTAATTGAAAACGTTATGTTTTGAGAAATTGTTCAAACTCAATATATAAAACATATAATATTATTATATGAAATGGAAAGAGTTCTATCAAAAGTGGCGAGTTACGGGCCGCTAGTCCAATGGCGTAACTTGATTACCAAAATGAAGAGAAAGCTCGAAAAACTGAGTCTAACGAAAAAAAATCAGGCCTAAACATCGTGAACGTGTAGTTAAATTTGCAAATACGTGAGAAATGCGCTCACTGATGCAACTAAATTTGATGCATGTTACTTCACTTCCATAATAATTGTTGCTGCAAAGGGCCATTGAATACATGAGGAAACATATTTCTACATAATATACAAACCAGCGCGAATGCAGGACGACGATATGAAACAAAACATCAATTTGTTCCAGTATACCGACCTAACTAAATAGACATCCTAAATGAATTGCTCGCCCAAACGCGTGTATACAACAGACTTTAATAGGCACCCTAGGATTAAAACGAGGGGATGAATTTCAAGGTTAAGCTACACCCATACATCTACATACTGTATATAAAATTTGTTTGATGACGCAACCCCAACGCACAATATATTTAAAATACGACATAAAATGATTACTGGACCCGGTTCCCCTAACAGACAAAATCGATATCGTCTGCTGCACAGTACACGCGTGGCTTTACGATGCGGCTGGGGCAGTCAAAGTGAGTTTACTGGTTGTTTTAAATCAAATTTCGACGTACAATCTGGTTTATTTGAATTTACTTGCTAGTTTTGGCGGTAAATGTATAAAAGTGCGTGGCTATAGGTAGTAATTTAAATAATGGAGGGATGATGTTTGGTCCGGCAGGCGGCGCGCGCTTAGGGTTTCAGTTACTAATCTAGATTTAGAATGAACAGGGCTTTAGTGTTGAGCAGCATTTTAACGACCCTCGCACAGATGTGGCTATAAAATTTAATGTAGTGACCATATTTGGATAATAGGAAAATATTGGAGCTCAATCAGTCAAGCAAAAAACCTTTCACTATATATATCGATCATACAACTAAGAAGATATTAGATGTGATCGATATAGTAACAGGTTTTTCAATACACATTCTTAGTGTTTCCCCGTGGTAGTCTAAGAAGAATCAATTTATTTCACTTCAAAACTTGTACAATAAAAATTCATCAGAATGACCCCCAGAGTCACTCTTACTTTTACTATACACTTTTGGGAACAACCTCTATAACACTACCCTTTAAGATCAGGTGCTACTAACAAAGGTCTTTGTTCTGGTAATACTTAGTATGGCGTTGTACGAATATTGTTGACGTCATGGGCCACACAATGTAGGTCAAATTATTGCGTAAATGTAATGGCGTTCAATTTGAACTGATACAAAATTATAATGATGTATATATACGTCGAGTTATGAAAGAAATGTTACATAAATGCAAGCAGTAAATTCACAAGTATAATAATTAACTTATCAAAACAAATGAATGAGGTCATCAAAATATAGCTATACTTGCGAGCAATGAAAAGGTTCCGCCTGTCCGGTTCCAGAAGTCACTGAATATTTTCATTTATTTATTTAATACTTTATTGTACAAATATAACATATAAGTGTACAAAAGGTGGACTTAATGCTAAAATCATTTTCTACCAGCCAACCTCCACGAAGTACAAGTAAAAAGGTAGAAAGGTGCATAAAAAGACAAGTATTATGAAAGCAGGAAAAACTAAAAAGTCACTTGATAATTAACTTAAAAAAAATACATAAAAAATATATACCATATACCTATATAATTTTAATAACTTGCGAGAATATTTTAGAGGTTAAAACATGGGCCACTAACATCACATCCCCACTTTACTCTGCTTGGAAAAATTCATTCACCCATTCGCACTATATTTTTACGAGATTATCATGATTTACAAGTTAATAAAAATAGATACGTAGTCACATTATGCGAAGTCGGCCAAAATGTGTGGCCATAACGCATCGTTCTGTTATAGCTCTAAGACAGGTATAAGCCATTAGGGAATAATAAAATGCCTTATCGTGCCATTAGAGGCTCGTAAAATAACTGTTAGTCATATAATAATGTGATGGATGCTAATACTTCTATTTTTCCACTCAGATTGCCATTGTATATAAGTTGGCTTTTATTTGCAATAACTCATTGTAATTGTAGAGTACCTAAGTACTAAATAGAGATCAGTCTAATCAATCATAACCTTTATGATGTGTGTTTTCTTGCCTTTAGGTTGAAAGATATTTCTATGAAATGGGAAAATTCTGTTTAAGTAATATCACACACATCATTTTAATTAAATCTATACCTTAGCAGATACCTACAACGATTTGGAGCTTTTAATCTAATATCGAAAATCAAAAATGAAAATTAAATCACTTGCTTTAAATTGAAATTGGATTTCTGATAAAGATTCGATTATTGAGTTTATGTTTTAGATTTATAAGATGGAATGGAATATTCAAACTGCTTTATGTTATATACCTACCTCTACTAAGAATGTTGAATCTGAAGATAATTTAGAATTATTTATCACCAATTGAGTGAATGCACTCATATTGAATATATATACAGTTATACAGTACAGTTATAATAAATATCTTTGATAAATGGTATGGAAAAAATACATTAAATTTGATTAGGTACACCTATACGAGCTGTTTGTTTAAAAGCTACATTGGTATTTGAAAGGATAATTATAATATTAAACTATTTCTTTATTTGGATAAACAACAGTGACTTTTGAAGATTTTTACAATAATATGAATTTATTGGTAAGGTAACGCGACTTTCTTATCTATTTTTTATAAGTAGTTACTTTATGTGTTTGTCATGTTTATTACATGATATACTTAGTAGTAGGTACTACTTATTTATGGTATCATGATTGTATGAATTTTTACATGTAAAATTACCCTCCTGCTTAGTTGGCTCCGGTCGAGCTGCCCAGGTGCGCCTTCTAGTATAGCACAGGGCGCAAGACGCGCACGGTAAGACGTGACAAAAGTTTTCCGTCGCACTCGCTCCCGAAGCCGCGTGAGATGTTGGGCGCTTGGAGTAGTGAAATGAATAACGCGTCGTGTCTTAACTGTATTAAACTCTCTTTATTCAGTAAAATAGTAACATATTTATATGAAGATTCTGGAATGCGCTATGACGTAGACATGTCAATAAAGTCTAGTTTGGCTATCTATTAAAAAGAAGGTATGCGACTTGTGACGTATGTTGTTTAGAGATAGTATTACAAATATTTATGGAATGCATTGTACTACGTCACATGCTACACCACCCCCCTAATTTTGAGAAAAAATATTGCAAATATTTTTTAAAATTACACAGACAATGAAAAATGCAATTACAACATAGGTACTTACTACTACTAAAGGTTACATAATTATTTAATAGTTAAGGATTACATGGTTTTGGATTACATAATAAAATATTCTAAAGATACATTTCGGTTAAATAAAAGTAAGTTCACTTAGTAAGTAATTTCAAATGATTACATGTTAATTTTTTTATAGTTAACAATATTTTTTTTTTTTTAATTTTGGTAAACATAACATTTATCTAATAACATAATAGAGTACTGCACTTGACCTTTGAATAGATTCCTGTCTCCAAATATGGATCATGTTTTGATTTAAATTACAACAGGCAAGATCCAGATGAAATATGATACGTTGGAATTTATTGATGACACTCTCCTATTGCAACAATAATTATGATACCAGTAAATTTTAATAATTCAAAGTTAAACTGATCAATGAAATTATACAAACAGCAATTTCTCAATACTGGGTACCATTTGAATTTTTAACATATTATTAAATATTGGAAACGCATTGTTGACGACTTATTAATCAAAATACAGTATTACATTAAAAGTTGTCATTACTAAGTCTTCATATATCTGGTATATAATTACCACTCATAGATATTTTTCAGTAAGTATTTATCATTCACATTAGGTATTTTATATGTTTACGTTGACTACACGTAGATACACTACGGCCACGTATGTCTTTCATCATTGAACTTATAGTCAGTAATTGTGTTTTTATATTATTATAATTCATTTTATTTTATCATCATTTTCTTTAGTGCGTAATATAGGTACCCACACTATTCCTTTATTTAGTGTCACAAAATATATCTAATTCCCTCACGAAGGAAGCTCGTTTCAGACATGATCTGGAATTAAGATTGAGTAACAAAATCTGCAGTTTAGGCAAATAATCGCATCTTGTCTCATAAATATGTTTTTTTTTTTCATAATTAATCATGAAAATAAATGTCAATTCCGGCAAATTGATCGATTTTTAAGTAGGTATCTATATTATTAAAATCACAATTTAGATACCCTTGAATCAATAGTAGTATTTTTCCTTGGCTCTATGAGATTTTTTCTTGAGTTGAGCTTTTGTCATAATCGATAGCAAATAAGCATATTTGCATTTTTTTGTTATCACTAGATATTTCTAGGCGCGGTAATCGTCTCTGCGACGTTGTATTTTACTCATTATTTAAGTATTTTTTTTATTTGTATATTTGCATGTATCATTTACACCATGCTTATTATGCGTGTACGTCTATACTTTACTACGCTTATATTTATAGCGTCCATTGCGCGTTGTGTACCTTTGCACTATTATTTATATAGATAGATATTTTCATTTTCATTTTCATATTTAATATTTCTTTACTTTCGTGGAAAATTTCTACACAGTGGATGCTCGATCACACCATGATCAGAAAGAGAGTCCACCACTCTTTATTGAGTTATTATGCCTTCATCCTTGTATATATAATTCTTTAAATATTGATAAATAATCAATATACATATATTTTCTTGTCTATATTAGTGTAAATGTAAACTGTTTTTACGGTTTTTTAAGCCCCTCGTGATTATTAAATGCTATTAAATATTTTTGTTAATATATTTTGTGCCGTCGTTGTCGTCAACAATCGTTTCTAAAATATATCTAATTATTAAAATTAATACTTTAAAGATCCAATAAATTTCTTTAAAAAAAACATAAGTGAGACTACAAAAAAAAACAATTAATAAATCTTTTAAGTAGAATAAAAAAAAACTAAAACCTACATTACATTAACGAACTATTTACTTAACTTTCGTCATATTAAGGATGACCCATGGCAAGTTTTCACTTCACTTTTTTACTTTACGCACTGCACTCATCACGTTACACTTTGACGATGACATCACTGCACTGCTCGCATACGTTGTCAATGCATCACGCTGATTCACATCAGCCATCAGACCAGTCTCCCTGCTCCGTCTGTCTCCAGCTCCATCACCAGCCGTCAGCTCCATTTTATTGTACTGCTCCAGACTCCAGGCGCCATCCAATTATGCTATTTATTTATATTAACTTTTAACACGCACTCCAAAAATTTTTTTTTTAAAGGATTTTATTTTAATTTATTTATTCCGACACATAACGCGTACTTTTACGTTCGAGTGCAACCGGCACTGCCGCGACTCGGCAGGCCGGCTGTCGCGGTCGCCATGAGATGTTGGGTACCATTTGGAGTAGTGAAATGAATAACGCGTCGTGTCTTAACTGTATTAAACTCTCTTTATTCAGTAAAATAGTAACATATTTATATGAAGATTCTGGAATGCGCTATGACGTAGACATGTCAATAAAGTCTAGTTTGGCTATCTATTAAAAAGAAGGTATGCGACTTGTGACGTATGTTGTTTAGAGATAGTATTACAAATATTTATGGAATGCATTGTACTACGTCACATGCTACACGCGCGATGTGAATAAGCTCGACGCGAAACTTCTGTCACGTCTTCGCGTGCGCGTCTTGCTCCCCGTGCTAGGCCATCTGAACTAACGCTCTCCGGTAAACTGAAACGTGTATGGCCTCTATAAATAAAAATATCAGTGTACGCTTCAGAAATCGTGTTATTACAGGCGGGATGCAGCGGTAATACGATAAAATGTTCATACTTTTTCACCTCCAGAGCAGTAGGTGTATTGAGAAGTGATATGTTTGGTATCTTAAATTCGACCTGTAACCTGTAATGCACCTTTTATAATATTGAATAAAAAAATATTAAAACATGTACAACTGTTACACCTTCCATTGGCTGATTTAAATCGAGTATTGTACAAACTGTTCAACTCATAATTGAAAAGGTTGTCTGGTAGAGATTGCTTTAAGCAATAAGGCCTTTTCGTGCTGTATTATTTATACGTTTAAATACATGGTGCAAGTAAAGAATATCTATTCTATTCTATTTCTTAGAGTTTTCTAAACCAGAGGAGTACTTCTCAATTTTTTTTCTGTGCTGAACCTTAACTCTATCGGTTCTATTAACGTGGTATTGTGCGGGTGATGTATGTTTTCCTTACATTTTGACTGACGAGTAAGGGGAAGGGTGGGGGGGGGGGGGGGTAAAGTAAACTATTTGCGTAAAAACATGAATAAACCCGAGAGATTGATGCTTTCAACTTCCGCGTAGTTAGGGAGATTGAGAAAATGTTTCAGGGGAAATTGATGTAAAATACAGTTGTAGCTTTGTAGAAACTAAGTACCATATAATAAGTTCCAAAAAAAAAACCAAATACCGTTGAAGGGCCGTTTTTACCATTTTTTGATCAACATCTACATTCTAGACACTACAAATTAGGAAGTGGGTCCGACAAATCGGAATTAGCGAGGGTTATGGCTTTAGCAGTTAAAAAAAAACGGTTTAAAACGCTAGATATGTTTTTTTGTGCAATTAATATTGCCTTAAACAGAACAAAAATAAAATCAAACTTCTTGGTGAAAATTTCTAAACATCTACATATTAAGGTACTTATACTTTTCGCATAATGCCTTGTTTAGAGGTGTAGTTTTTGTGATATCCAACATACAAGCCCCACGCATAGTCATCGAACATCCATCTAAAAATGTGACATCATTGCGCTCCATCTAATATGATATTCTTATCTCGCAAAGTTGTCGCGCGAAGCTCAGGTCTGACACTGTATAAATCATACAAGATTATCCGAGAGTATGATAACGTAGTCATATGACTGATGTATGAATAATGTATGGTTGTTTATTTAAGGTGATATGAAGCGCCATCTTTACGTATAAACTTTTATTTCTTATAAATAAAATAAAAAAATGTATGGGAGTAAACTTATCAGCTAAATCCTAAATAATATTATAAATGCGAAAGTAATTTTCTGTGTCTGTCTATCTGTCTGTTACTCATTCACGCCAAAACTACTGAACGCATTTGAATGAAATTTGGTTTACAAACGGTCTAGCTCTAGATCCTGGGAAAGAACATAGGCTACTTTTTATCCCGGAATTCCCACGGCTAAACTTTTTAAGGCGAAGCGAAGCGCGCGGGAACAGCTAGTTCATTATAAGAAACATATAATTAGGTACCTACTAGCCCTTATTCAAAACAGTTTCTCTTGTGTCTAAATAAGCAATTTAAAATTTAATCTGCGTAAAATGCTGCTGTAACATTTCTCCCTAACGCCAGCGCGCGTGAATATATCACAAACTCCCATTTTCCGATGACATCAATAATCCTGAGCTTTATGTTTTACCGTAACAATTTTCCGAATAACAAAGAGAAAGCCGAATAGATCAATATGAGGCAACCATAAAATACACATGAGTCTTAATTTACAGTTTCAGGGTTAGCCCTGAAGTGATCGTTATATTTTTAGATGGAAAAATAAAATATATTTTGCCTTAGACATATTTTTTGTACCTAATTAAGTAGATAGTAATTTGCGTATTAAAATATGAGTGTGAATTCGATTATAGTTACTCTATTCTATTCTGAGAGGGGGCGAAGTTCCTGTACGTGGCTCTCTCGAGTGGAACCTTTGAATGCGATTGGTGCAGGGCATTCTGTAAAATATTATCTTAGTACAACAGGAAAATAAATATCAAATTGTACTTATAAGTATCGGAGCATCGTACAAAAACACTGTTGTCACTGGAACTTTTTCATTGCTCGCAAGTATCGGTATAAAATTACATCTTGTAAAGTCACTGAGCTCACACCTTTATGTTGTAACAAGTGTGTGATAACCAGCAATATCCATTATGGACAGCTCAATATAGCGGCACGGGGCACCCCTGAATACAAACTGCCGTGTAACATACGAATACTCTTTCAACCAAAGGTTGTCTGTTAGAGATTGATATAAACAGAAAGCCCGCCGTTTTGTACTGTTTTATTTTTGGTTATTACGAGTTGTTGTCATTTTTGTTATTGGTGCCAATAAAGTGAATAGTATTGTATTAATAGCTAACAGTTTGTTTACACGATTTTCGGAAATCGGATGATAAAAGTAACCTTTTTGGTAATCCAGGGTATCAGCTACATACTAAATTTCAGGAAAGTCGCAATAAAAACAAACATAGTCACATATTTCGCGTTTATAATATGTATTGAAAGGATTAGCTACAGTAATACCAGCCCTCAGTTTCATGTTTTGTATGTAAGTGTTTTCAATACTTTTACCAAAAGTACCTACCTACTTATACGATCATAAGTGCAGTTACCTATAGTAAATAAATCCTTACACATTTCTCAATTTTACTAAAAGCAAACCAAAAATAAACTTCATTGAAGAATCACTGTACCGTATGGTAAAGCAATTTCGTCTTCAGAATATGAATATTCTTTCTAAACAGTCTATTTCACACGGTTTTATTGAAACCAATGGATATAAAGCTGGGATACAATTTTTATTGCCAGTATTGCAGACAGGGCCGTGAGTCTCAGTTTATTTATAGTAGTGAACTCCGAAAGTGGTCGGGTAAGCCCTGTCGCTTCCACTGGAAAAAATTCTATATCGTAAATTTGGTCGGAGGTCGGCGGCGCCAAAAAGGTCGCGGGCGGCACCTGACTTGTGTGAGTGCCGAGTCTGCCGGATTTGTTAGTCTGTGCCTTTGTGAATTTCGCTTTTGTATTTTAATGCTGATTTCGGTATCATTATGTACGAAGCGGATGAGATACGAATCGGAAATGATAGGTATATTAAATAATATATTTCTTTAGGTCCTTTATTGTCTCTTTTTAAGTACCTAGTACACATACAGTAACAGTAGTAGGACATGAACCTACACTAACTTAAAATGTTACCTAGGATAAAATACTTTACGATTTTGTGTTGTTTCTTATTTTAGTACTTAAAAATATTAACACATATTTTTGCGAATACAAAATTAGGCATACTCCTTACAGTGATAGATACAGGTCTGTTATATTTAGCCTCAAACAAACTATGTTTAAATACTATATACCTGGTAAATACGTAGTACCTAGGTACCTGTTAAAATACAGCATGATCACATTATTTATAGATAATTATATCGTAGGTACTATGATATATTTTTTATATCACCATAAATAAGAGCTTACAGTCATTGAAACAGCGATAACTGGCGGGCACGTGCTTATGAGAGATAAAATTTACATGCTCATGCTCATGCTCATCGCTCTTATGTACCTACTAGCTGTTCCCGTGCGCTTCGCTTCGCCTTAAAAAGTTTTCCCGTGGGAATTCCGGGATAAAAAGTAGCCTATGTTCTTTCCCAGAGTCTAGAGTCTAGACCGTATGTATACCAAATTTCATTCAAATCCGTTCAGTAGTTTTGGCGTGAAAGAGTAACAGACAGACAAACAGACAGACACAGTTACTTTCGCATTTATAATATTAGTTAGGATTAGGATTAGGATAGTTAGGATTAGGATTAGTTAGGATAACTATAGGTAGGTAAAGGTACAGGTGATCATAAACTACTTAAAAATGTTTTACCATCGTACACGTAAAATTTTATCGTGTTCAATGAAGACAAATAAGCAAGTTTGGATCATTACAATGAGCAATTAGTCGGAGTGTTTCGAAATCCTTTTTTATGCTAGTCTCGCTTAGTATTGATTGCTTGTTAACTAAAGACGTCCTCACATGAAACGACAGTACAATTGAGATTATCTGTAGCGACTGCTGATTTACGACGTCAACACCTACGCTTACCCTCTTTGCACTGTCTGAGCACTATTTTAATGCTCACTTTATTTTAGATGTAACAAAAAATGTTGAAGAAAAAAGGTAATAAAAACGACATTCGCCATTGTTCTTCTCTAGAGTTCAGGTGAGTTATGACGAGAGGTCGAGGATCGCAACTTTGTAAACACAAATCAAGCGTTACTGCTCACTTCTCTCCAAATGAATGTCGCTTTTTGTCAACCGTAAATCAACTGATGTACTCTGGTTTAAAAAGTTTATAAATCGCAACCACTCGCAACGCTTTTAAATATAAAAAATAAAGTAAGTATATAAAAAAACAAAAAAAAACATACACTCACGCCTTGTAATAATGTACTCCCTTGCGGGGTAGGCAGAGGTGCATTGCTGCACCCACTTTTCGCCAGAGTGTTATGTTAGTCCCAATGTAATAGGGGGCGGGCCTATTGCCATTTTACGGGCACATCCAAGACCCGAGAACAAATATCTGTATTTAAACAAATATCTGCCCTAGCCGGGAATCGAACCCGGGACCTTCGGCTCAGTAGTCAGGGTTACTGACCACTACGCCATTCGGTCGGTAAGTATATATAATTACTTTTTGGCAATATTTATAAATGGAAAAGGAATAGCAATGATATTCTTAATGAAATTCAAACATTAGGGCGCCCTTACAATATTGTCACTCAATCTCACACTTCCACATATTATGATAATGAAAACGCTGGCACAAAAGATTTAAGCTCTTTAGAGACGATTTGGACGTTTCCGGGCATTTTCTAACCCTTTGCACCTCGAATCGGATTTAGGAAAAAAGTGCGAAGGAAGATTGAGTGATGGTGAGCGGAATAAACCGATAGGAAAACTTACCTTGTAATCCCCGGAGATGCGAGAGCGTAGCCGTGTAGAGATTGGAAAACATAAATGCATCTACGAAATTGTAGAGGGCGTTGTTAATAGGAAATCCGAAGCCTTTGACAGGGCGTTCCCAGCGTTTCGAATTTCCAGTATATTCTCTACCTTTGAAAAGTTGTTATCTGCGCAGGCTCCATTCAATTTATTGATTTAATTTCAATGTAAATGCAAAGTAAAATATACTTTGCATTATTAGTTTTTTGTACTACACCCACTGTACCGACTATTTACAACTAGTACCGATCACCCCTATAATTTAACTTATTAACTACTGTTTAAACCTAAACTTTACATTTACTTAACCCTAAAGTGTTTGAACTTAATTTTAAACAGGCACTTTTGAACACACTCGTTACACTTTCGCGACGCTGCTGCACCCCTAGTACACCTGGCAAGTCACTCGCACCCACAGTCCGCATGTTATCCTTCCTACTGTCCTGTTAATGACTTGCAGGTGGTATATACGTGGGTTGCAGCAGCGGGTTGAAGCAGAACTATGCATTTGTGTTCCAGTGGCCTACTACAGTCGCGCGCAGCTGACCTCGGGCGAAAGTGGAAGTGAATCGATAGCTTTCTATGAAGCTATCATCTCCTAGTACTTTAGATATGATTACGTTTTCTCGAATGATCTTCTTCATTCATAATGTTTCTGTTATCTGGACATTATTCAATGGCAGAAGTGAAGTTACACGTATGTCACACCGTAGGTGGTTTGAATAGTGGTCCAACTTATAATCTGCTGTCTTCAGGTGTGATTTCATCATCGATATCAAACACCAACACATGTTTACTTGGAATAACATAAATGTCTCATCAAGTGCCATGAAAAAAACATCGTTAGCCTAAGGTCATATACCCCAGTAGAATCTGAACCTGACTATGTCTATAATGTTTTTTGTTCGCTTATCAGTATTGGTTCGGCAAGTAGGACTCTGACAGATACACGCTAAAGTTTTTTTTACGTGTACCACTACCACTTTTACACAGTTTCACAGTCCTTTATAATTATGTAAACAATTCTTAAATTTATCTTAAAATCATGTGTATGATAAACACCCATAGTAACGATGATTCAATACTAAAAAAAAAAAATTGAGAGCCATGTGATTCCCTGCGGTTTTTTATCAGCGAAAGAAACGGATGTATAAAATTATTATTTTTACAATCTAAATTAGCTTTGACGGCTCCAAAATTAGGTTCTTTTGTTTTAAAATTAGATCCAATTTTTTATTTCAAATAGGTGTCTGAAAGTTTAATTGAAATTGACAATAATCCAACTGGGTCTCGTTGGGATCTCTCTAACAATTAGTGTCGTGAGTGAAAGCCTAACAATGTAGCGACATTATAAGCAGAATATTATAAATTACGAGCTCAAACAAAGCACATTTCACACACTGGCAGAATCCCTGTAGGTCAATAACCGAAGCTATAGGCATGTATTGGTAACGTATGTACCCGTATAATGTACGAAGAGATGAAAGATTATTCCCAACCAGTACAAAAGCGTTGAAAATTTATTTCGCCTACTGCGTAGTAGGAGACGGTCTATTGTTTTGTTTAAATGTATTGCGAAATATATTATTCTTTTGTATTGTTCTTCAACTATAAATTAATCGAGTTTAATACTTCTGCGTAAAGTAGGTATGTACTGTATATTTAAATTTAGATAACTGAAATAGTAATGATTAAGACTTTATCCCGAGTTCGCGTTGCTCTATGCTTTGTAATGACAACGCTTCTTTTGTGTGATGTTAATTCTGAAAACACACATTCTAATTTTAGTGCTGTCAAAACCTTAAATTCTTTGTTTAAAATTCGGCTAAGTATGTGAGAGTTACAGTTTTTTTTAGTTTCACCTTGGCAGTGGCCAATCATCTCATCTTTATATAAGTCCTACAGTCTCCAATCAGGAACAGACCAGCGTGCATTGTGTCCTGTACTGTAGCAGGCGGGCGGGTACCGGCGCGGAATGCAAAGCGACGCATTCGCTTCGCAGAGATCGAATTTGTCTGCAAAGTTTTCGACGAAAATCGAGTGAACTTCAGAACGTACTTAGCTCAGCCTTAAGCTGCGTACAGGCCGGCCAAACGAACGCCAACGAACGGGTTTCGTTGACCTTCGTTGCCGCAATCTGCCCTGTATTATGTATGATAAATATCCATCGTTGGGCGTTCGTTGGGCGTTCGTTGGGCCGGTCTGTACGCAGATTTAGAGCGGCAATGTGGGTTCGCTTCGCCCGTAACCTCGTCAGGTTAAAGTGTGATTTTGCGTAGCTAGTTGTTTTTGTACCTGGAATTGGTTGTACTGTATTTATAGACGTTCTTGACTGGCCGTTTTAAGTGGTAATTCTTAATAGTTTCAATCAGTATTTGCATTAAAAATGCTTTTATACGAATTACATCTGCTTTTAGTTTACAGTTTGACCGTGTGGGTCAAACTCGAAAGAGAAAGATAAGAAAGAATACATACATTTAATAATATATATATATTTTTTTATTCGTGCAGATTTTGACTAAAGATATTCAAATAATCGTTTATAATTTTCTTAATACAAATTATTAATTAATAAAACACTCAATTTTGACAAGAAAGCGTGTAATTGGATTACGAGCTACTGAGATGCGCTCGGGTGTGTAATCATTTGATTGGCTTTATCTTCAACAGACAGGCTTTGTTTAATTATTTATTATCTTTAAACGTTTATACCTTTATTTTTACGTAAAATATAATGCTACAAATTGGTATACAACAAAATTAGTTTTGTATATTTCCTTAACAAAAATATACTGAACTAATAATATAATTATAACACGTTGTTCTGACACATTATAATAATCGAGCTGTCATTTCAAGATATTTCGCGACTCACTCTTCCATATTCACTCATTAAAGACAACCATTTCAGAAGGACCCCGAGTCACCTTCCAAAGGGGTGGGCGAGGGGTCGCTCTACACTGGCTATGTACTAGGAGTGCAGCCGTCAGGCGCAGGTGATATCTGGATCAAGTAATTAGAAACTGACGTTACCACTTAATGAATACGGCTAAGTTTGACACTTACGTCGCTGTATGTTCATGTTATATCAGAGGAAGGAAAATGCTGTCGACATTATTACATTTACTACTTATTCTGAAGTCAGCGTAGCCATAATGAACTTTTTTTTCGTAATTTTTTACAAGACTGTGATGAGTAACTGTCGTTTTCTTCACCTAACAAGAGCCTTCTCTCATATTGCTGGAAACTTAACGGCACCATTTTATTTATCTTAGCCGTGTAATTAAGCAACTTCAAGCCAAGCAACATGTTGTTTATGTTTTAATTTGAGCATCCAAAGTTACAGCAACTTTAAATTCAACAGCATAAGGCGAAACTTTAGTTAATACCAGTCAAACTTTCACATAAATTGGGGTCGAGTCCAGTCTGGGTGAATCGTTTATATCAATTCTGTTAAGTCGGCGGTCAGACGGTCGGAAATTATTAAAACCGCAGTATAACCGGCGCGGTAAGGCTAGCTTCTAATTAACTCGGGTCCGCTCGTAGCAGCTGTTACTTACTAATTCCGTCTCGGCTATGGACTCCTGATAACGTAAGTACGTTTCAAGTATAGGATCATATAGGTATTTTTAAAGGACTGTTAATCTTAAATGATAATTTACTTTATTTTAGGTGTTTAACGGGGTGAAACGTCTGCAAATAAAAATCTATTATCTCGCTACGAGCTATTGGCTACGTTGCTACGAGCATGCTACGTGCTACGGCCACGACTACGCTGTAGCTTGCTACAACTACGACGGCTACGCACGGCGGCGTAGTAATATTCATTTTTCGCCTAAAATTGGCATAAAAAATAGCTTTTCATGAAAGCTCTCTTATAAAAACTAGTGCCTTAAGTTGCACCCACACCTGTAGTCCTGTAGTTTATATTGAATGATGGAGAAAGTTCCCGACTTAATATTCAGACTGTAGACCGGACCCTCACTCGCTTGGCTTCATAACTCTTGTTTATAGGTTAAGCTTAATATTCTAATTAGCACAAAATATTCTAACAGAATATTAATATGTAAAAACATAGCCTATCTATTATGAAATTTTCTAAACAAATAATCTTATTACCTACAATAATATTTTGTCTTTATTAAAAAAAAATAAAACCTATTACACTATTATTATATTTAAGTTCAATCAACAACAAAAAAAGACAAAATATGCAATTTAACTACAATGAATTTAAAATTAATTGAAAACTATCGACGGTTAAACTAAATATTAAGGGCGGCTTGCGTAACGTATTATAATTGTGTTTAAGGGTAAAATAAACACATTTAAGTTGTTAAATGCAATTAACGTCTTGCATAGCAAAAATTTTGTTCTTAAATACGTTTATCGAAGTGTCAAAGTTAAATACCCAAAATTGGCTGTTTAGCGCCGCTAAATACGTTTAGTGGCATTGTATCTGTCAAAAACGGCGGCAATGAAGCATGTCGTACCCATACCTAGTACCATTACAATTCCTAAGCTTGGACCATTTCCCACCACGCTGGACCACTGAGGGTTGGTGTGTTTACATATCAAGATGTGCTTAATCTAGATATGTAGGTTTCCTCGCGATGTTTTCCTTTATTCATGGTATTGCTTGATATTGGTGAGCCACTTTTTCCACTCATACTTACTTTGAGTTTTATCACAAACTGAAATGAAATTTGAACATCTGTAGGTATGCTAACGCAACGCTTTCATAGGAGAACAGAACTAGAGGTGATATGGAGAGGACAGAGGAGTTGCAAAAGAGGGAGAAATCAATTCAATTCTTATGTTGTACAGATCTTGGCATTGTTATTGTTTGTGTAGTGTCAAGTGTCACTTAGTGACAGTGTCAGTAAAATTTTGATGGCATTTGTTTCTGTTCACGCATTTTTCTAGCCGTAAACATTTAAAAACTTAAAAGTTTAGATGAAAATATGCATAGAATGAAACGTAACACATGCTAAATACGTTTAGCTAAATTACAAGTTCAAATGAGCCGTGCAAGACAATACAAATTGTGTTTAGTATAAATACGTTTATTGAGATAAATGCGTTTAGCTAACTAAAATTAAAATATCTTTAAATAGGAAGTCACGCAAGCCGCCCTAAGTATATAAAGCGAAGAAAAGCTCCGAAGTAACGGCCAAGCAGAAAGCTCTCGAAGAGTTCAAACTTAGGTTTTGAACGTTAACTAGGAACTAAATTGCAGGTTTTCAACAAACCCTCCAAGTACTTTACTCGCGTCTAAGACCGTTTGAATCGTTAATGGCTGAAATATAACGGAAATATCGAAATATCGGAGAACTCTTGAACTATTAAGTATATTCTAATTGGATGTTTATAATATTAAAATAGTCTATGAAATATCTAGAGCTAGTAAAGTCAACAAATCATATTGGTTACAATTCACAGTAAAAGAGGTTGATTCGAGAATTTTTGGTAAACACATATGTAGATGAGCTGTAGAGTAATCAATAATAAAAAAGCGTCTGTGTATTTGTATAGATATTTTATTAAAAAATTAAGTAAGTTTGCAATTAAGAAAATATATCGTCTATTTCGCATCTACCTAATATTTGTACCTATTACTATTGATGTAGGTAGATTCTACACAATTGTTTGACACCACCACAGCTTTATTGTTCAGAGCAATAGTATAGGTGCACGCTTTATTTAAAGACATTGAGATTGTGCCGCACCTTTAGATACCCTTAGAATATCCTATTATTTAATCAATGCAATCAAACAGTCATCAAGGCTCTGTCAAACCGCTTTGAGTACAAAGCGTAAAATAATTAAATACCATTAGGAAATGTAAATATCGGTACACAAAGTGTAGCGAATCGGTGGAGCGTCATTTACCGAAATTTATGCAAGAATCTTGTGCGCCACTGTACCGTACCTACTTGAAGTACACTCGGAAAGTTAATAATTTGGGGCCCGTTCGCCGCAGCACTTGTCTGATTCTCCATTCATATTCATATTTATTTCGTTTCACTCACTCACTCAGCGATGCTTCTATATTTAAATTTAAATCTTTAATTTTAACGAGACAGCACCAGATTGCGTGGCGGCGCAGAAACAAATCTTCATTGTGTTAACGCGATTTCGAATGAACAACATTAAGTATTATTACTTGTGAAATCTCATATTTATGCAAATGTGCCCTCGCCGGATGCTCGTCTCCTGTTCCAGCGTCTTTGTTTAGGTTTTATACAAAAGGCCAAAGGCGTGAATGTAATTAACGTGTTCATAAGGTTATAGCATTTATATATCATCCCCAAATTCATAGACTTCAACCGCCAAATTCATAGAGCTTTTTCACATTTTACAATAGGTTTAAAATTGACGTATTGATTTATGAATTTCAACTTTTCGACTGACGTAAACAGTTGAAACTCGTGTGTGTCAAAGTCAATTTTAACCTTGTTGGAAATTTAAAATACGGTCTATGAATTTGAGGGTAAGTTTATAGTAGGTTTAAAATTGACTTTAACACACGAGTTTCGACTCTTTTTGTCAGTCGAAATTTGGAAATCACAACGTCATTAGTAAACCTTTTTAGGGTTCCGTAGCCAAAATGGCAAAAACGGAACCCTTATAGTTTCGTCATGTCCGTCTGTCCGTCTGTCCGTCTGTCCGTCTGTCACAGCCGATTTACTCGGAAACTATAAGTACTACAGTGATGAAATTTGATGGGAATATGTGTTGTATGAACCGCTACAAAAATATGACACTAAATAGTAAAAAAAAGAATTGGGGGTGGGGCCCCCCATACATGTAACTGAGGGATGAAATTTTTTTTTTCGATGTACATACCCGTGTGGGGTATCAATGGAAAGGTCTTTTAAAATGATATAAAGTTTTCTAAAAAACATTTTTCTTAAAGTGAACGGTTTTTGAGATATCAGCTCTCAAAGTCGTAAAAAGTATGTCCCCCCCCCTCTATTTTTATAACTACGGGGTATAAAATTCTAAAAAAAATAGAGGTGATGCATGCTAATTAACTCTTTCAACGATTTTTGGTTTGATCAAAGTATCTCTTATAGTTTTTGAGATAGGTTGATTTAACTGTAATTTTGCTGCTACGGAACCCTTTGTGCGCGAGCCCGACTCGCACTTGGCCGGTTTTTTTTAAAGTGACAAAAAGGTCCAGATTTTGGTAGTACCTATATTTGTATGAGTCGTCAAATTAATGTAAAGTTTAAGCTGATTGCAGCATTGCGTGATTACTCATACACTTAATCATATTATAGTGTGCATTCATATTTGCGAGCCTTCAAAATAAAGCTACAGCATAGGTACCTATGCATAAATATGAAAATTTATAATGCCGACGTTTATTTACTGTCGACTGGGGTGTCATAAATACTTACATTTTGAAACTTAAAAAAATCTCGGTCTAAAATGAAACTATTATATTTAAATATAAATTCATATAATATAATATTTAGCACCAGTGGGCGGTCTCATTGTCTGGGTACTAGTAATAAATTTCATTTGTATGAAGCTGATAGTATAAATTGCTTCGTTAGTCGTTAACTAAAAATATGATCTATTGACCTTTAAAAAAGCCGCATATTCACTGTGACAAGACAAGTTATACTACTCAGTATTTGGCTATGTCTATATGTATGCAGGGTGAGCTTTAATCAGTGATGGTCCCGCTGCTAGCTGAGTTTTTGTACCGTAGGACCAATAATTGTGAAATGGATTATTTACACATTACAGGCAGAAACTTAATTGACATCCACGAAGAAAGAGTAAGCATTTATATAAAAATTACCAATGAGAAGTTTAATCAATATACCTAGTCACTGAATATGATTGCACTTGGCTAGTCGATTAATAATTCTAGACCAAACGTAAGGTATAAAGTCTGCAGTACAAGATGACTCTCACTTCTATTATCTATGTTTAGAAGGTACAGAAATATAGATGACTTCGATCTCACACGTAAACAATAGATTCGCAATTTGTGAAGCTGTAGCTAAAATAAAATCTTGTACCTTTCTGGTTATTTTTATTTTATTTTATTTTATTTGGAAAGCTAACAACTTTAAATACAGAGATATAAACATTGTAATAGGTATCATATGAGTTAATAACAAGACAACATAATCATTATTTACCACATGCAGAAATTTATACCAATTAGGTACACTTGCGAACAATGAAAAAGTTCCAGCGACAATAATTGCAATAAATTACTCCTAAAGGCTGCCTTATTGACGCCGTCTGCAATATTAAAGTACGTACATTTAACAGCGCATCAAAGTATTAAAAACCATAAACGTAAATATTTCCTTCAAAATTTAAATTAAAAAAAAACATTTGGTGTCGGAATTTCGCAAGTGGACCTTTTTCATTACTCGATATTATAAAAAAACTGTACCTTTTCTATAGAGCCTATTATTACCCCGTTTTAACGCTGTACATATTAGTAAGAACGGTTCCTACATATTAATGGAAGACCCAAGCTTTGCTCTTGTAATAAGTAATATCGAGTTAAATTAAAATAGCGCTTCATTTAATTAAAATTTCCAATACCCTGGTGTTTTGTATTTGACTTTCACGTCCCAGACGTCTGTTGCATTAATTTATCTTCGTCTAAATTACATTTTTAATGAGCAGGTGCAACGTACCTATGGCATTTAAAATATATATATTAAATAGCAAAAACCAAATTATAAGAAATACAACCTTTAGTGGAAGTCGGCGTAGTCGTCGGTAATTTTTTTTTAATTAATATTGCACATTTTTCATCAAAGTATTTTTTTTTCAAAAATCCTGTCCTCGTTTTAGTTTCGGTATAGTAAAGTAAGAACATACCCACCCAACGGTATATTTTATAGTGAAAATTGAAAGCAACTAAAAGTCATAAAGTGCATAACTTTATAACTCAAGCTCAGTAAAACTTGGCAGCGACCGGCGAGTAATAACGTGGTTGGTATAAAGCTAAGACATTAAGCAGCTGTGTTTAAATATCCATTGTAGTTTCTTAATTACCATCTAAAGCTGAAGATGTATGGAAGTTTGCTTCAAATAATAATATTCTTATAATACAACTTAAATCTCGGGTTGGTCAATAAATAACCTCAGAAATATCCGTTGGAGCGGGGAGACGGAGGAAAAAGTATTAAGTAAAATTGCTTAGAACTCACGAGGAGTTACATAATTTCAGCATACTATGACCTTTTTCGCAACATGTATTAGGTATAATCTTTATTTCTCCGTGTTGATGGGAAGTGCATTACACGAGATTAACAATTTAAAAATAGATTTTCATAAGCATTATGTAAATAAAAAATCTAAACTTGAATCGTTTGAATATAATTTTCTTTCATGGTATACCTTAGAGTAATCTCTACATACATTATATGGATGTAAACATTGTCTTAAATGATTTAATAGATTAAATCATGTTCAAAACTTGAACATACTAATTGTTATTGAGTGTGTAACATTAAATTGTATTACTTAGAAATTGCTTCTAGTGTCTTGTTAATTTAATTTAAAATCATAGTGGTTGATAATATTATACCACGTTCAGTTATAAACCTTTCTTAAAATGAAAACTTATAAAATTTTAATATGATAGTACCTATTTGTAATAATATTTTTCCGGGATAATCTAGGAGAATTTCAAATGAATAAATAACATTTTGTTTGTATCTTTCTATTAAATTTCCCATGTGTAATGAGTAGTCAACCCCCATTATAAGAAGTATTGTTACAGATATTGGCAAAACAATCACAAAACAAATTCTAAAGTCAAATCAAAACTAATAAATCATCAGATTAATCAGGATAGTTATTAAATTAATTTAATTAGTTTGGAGTGTTGTGGTGAGTCCTTCTGACCGTCTGGACATTCGGGATTGGTTATTACAGAATGGCCGTAGACCCCGGCCGGGAATGAGAGTTCATTCGTCACTACGGGGGCTGTATTCTGAACAGTGAAGCAATCCTAATCGTAATCCTAACTTAATATTATAAATGCGAAAGTAACTGTCTCTGTCTTACTGTCTGTTACTCTTTCACGCCAAAACTACTGGACGGATTTTAATGAAATTTGGTATATATATGGTCTAGACCCTGAGAAAGTACATAGGCTATTTTTTATCCCGGAACTCCCACGAGAAAACTTTTGAAGGCGAAGTGAAGCTTGCGGGAATAGCTAGTTATCAAATAAACGGTAGAGATTCAATGGAAAAGTAGGTATAGTACCTAGTTAAAAACACAAACGAGTGTCACGTAAATTTTACGTTTAACGTTTTAGACACAAGTGTTTTGTTGTTACCGTTTCTCAAAAAACGTTATCTCAAAGAACTTATCTAGATAATAGACTAAGAACAATATTCAAAACAATCTTTCATTCAAGCGATTTAAAATTCAGATAACTTTTTTTTTAAAGTCACTTTAAGAATTATGTTGTATTCATGACGGTGGATATTATAGGTTTAATAACTGTTTTTTTTTACTAAAGTTAATTTACGGGTATTTACTTAGACCTTAGGCGGGTGGCGGGTAGTGGTTGGATGAGGAAGGCTGAGGACCGAGTGTTGTGGCGCTCCTTGGGAGAGGCCTATGTTCAGCAGTGGATGATTATTGGCTGACGATGATGATGATGACGGGTATTTAGGATTAATGAGACTAACATAATAATATAAAAGTTATATAACCACTACAAAATCTCTTTTGCGTTGAAAAAGCTCCGAATAAGACCGGTAGACGCTATGTGTGGAATGCCTCATTAAAGCGAAAATGGTTTGATGATAATGTCCACTAAAATGTGGACGTTGTAAAGTAATAAAGCAAGAGGAATTTAGCTGTAAAAGATCTTTCAGTAATTACAAAATATCATAATTGTTAAAAAGTATTAATTGTGGTACTCAACAGAGTAGTTAGACAAGAATTTAATGTGTGTACAAATTTTGCATTCTAAAGTCTCTACATTAGGTAAATTTCCCAAAAAGTTTTTCAGTGGAGTCATGAATCTGAAGTTTCACATGGGTCTACTTTTTAATGCCTAACGGATAATTACAGCTAAATTGAGGATGAGCTGTTAGTATATGTATAGCTGTACTTATATCTTTTCCGCGATTTTATACTTTGTCTATTAAAGAAAGTTGTTCAGTTCAGTATGTCGGGTACATTGACTGATTTCGGACAGCTCAATAATACACTAACGGAAAATGAAAAAGTTCCATTGAGAAAATCACAAAATTACTCCTAAACGAAAAAAATCAAACTTAATGACGTCTTCTGTAATATTTGAGTACATGGAACGGCGCATCAGAATATTACCAACTAAAATCGTGAATATTTTGTTAAAAAATTCCATTTTAAAAATTGGGGCCATTTAGTGTCCATTTTGTGTAAGTGGAACTGTTTCTTTGCACGTGAGTGTAAATTAGCGCCCTGTAGACTAAGGGGCCGTCCATTAATCACGTGAGGCTCAAAGGGGGGGGGAGGGGGTACTGAAAACCTCACGAAACATCACGAGGGGGGAGGGGGGGTTCTCGTTAGACATCACGTGTATTAATTTTTTGTCAAAAATTAGGTATTTCTGAACCAATATTTTGGACGGCGCAAAAATTTTAACGATTTGTAGTATGACCTATATTTTTTCTAGTCAAAAATTGCCTTTACATAGACTTCCAAAAAAATACACGTGATCCAGGGGGGGGAGGGGGGGTTGGTCCCAAACCTCACCAAATATCACCAGGGGGGAGGGGGGGTCAAAAAATGAGTAAAACGACCTCACGTGATTAATGGACGGCCCCTAATCCAGATCCTACAACCAATAACACGGATTATTATGCACAAACGTACCAAACAGCTATTTTCAGTAACCGGAACTACCGTAGTTCTGAAACTCCTTAAATGTACAGTTATAATATCAAAAGTTGTTCCCCAGACTAGAAAGTTGAGCTTACGGACCCGTCTCACGTTTGCACACACAAGTACATTATATACCTGAGTATATAGGTACTCGTATACGTACTATTGCTTGTGCACCAATATGAAACATGAAAACTTGACTCAGAATTTTGTTGAAACATTAGTAATAACGAGCGGATACTGGGAAATGGTTTTTCATTTACATTTTAGTGCTTTCATTTGATGAATGGTTCAGCATGTACAAAAACAGTATTTGCTTTGGAAACTGTACAAAAATATAATTTTATTTCCCATGTGTTTGATTGAAACTTGCCTTACACTATTTTATTAATGTAAGACCAAATATATGAATTTCCTGAAAATAAATTAATCTGAATGTTCGATTAACAATTCACTTGACAGCTCTTAGCCCATCATTTTCCTAAGCACGGGTGTCTAATGGAACTCATAGTAAATGAAGAAGGCATTCAAGTAGGTAGATTCTATCTACCAAGCTACTTCGGCATTCGAACTATTGAATTTCTACATTTCTAAAGGAAAATCAAGCTGTATCGAACCACTTTCGCGCACAAAACTACATTTTCATTTAAATCTTCGACATGTGAATAACATTCGCGACACAATATCGAAGTACTATCGGACACAATCATCTTTCTACTGAAGAAATCTCTACTAAGGAGTTTGAGTAACACTGAGCTTGACAGCTCCAGTGGAGAAAATTGCGAATACTCCGTGCGTATGAAACGCAAAACGCCTACACAACTTCGAATCGTAATACCAATGCATAAAGACCTGTTTGATTTGCTACAACCGATGAATATAAACCTGTAGGCGTGGGTACCCCGTCCAATGTACCAAGACCCCAGCTTCCACTCTCAGTTGAAGCAGATTTACGTCGTACTCAATAGAGTGTTGAAGCTCTGATAGTTCAAGAATCATTGGCGTAGAAATAGTTTCGTTGCAATCGTGCGATAAAGTCACGTTCGCATGTCTATTGTTACGTTTTTCAAAGTAGAAGATTGAAAAATAATGGTCTCTAACTTATTCTATAAATTCTATGCGGCTGGAAATAATTAAGTTTTGTAAGAAAACCATTTATAATAAATTGATCCTTAACGAATATTACCCAATACCCATTTCCCATCGATTTCTTCAGTAACTTCACTCATACTCACCGTAGCTGAATGAGTTCCGAACATTATTATGTTGATCTACTTCTTAGCGTGTCGGTGACTAAAACTAGAGCCCTAGAGATAGACTAGGGTTTTCAATCGTTGTAAAAGGATAGGCCTGTCAAATTGGTCTCAGTCGCTGACTGCCCAAGGTGTACTCGTATCTGGGTATTATATGTATAGGGTGATGCGTCACTCGGTGAGCGTCCACTGTGCATGTATTCGGTTAAAAAACTAAAACTCTGCCCGAAGAGTCAGTGACTAATTGACCACGGGACAATGTGGGTATTTTATGAAGAATTATTTTAGGAATTGTCTTCATGAAAATTTAATAATGTTGGATCGGGAACTCATAATCTAATGATAATGATGTTAATTTTAGCATACAAATTAATTTAAATTAAACTAAAATATTTAAATTCCATGTAAGTATGCATTTTGTACATTCTGTGTCTTGCCCGGATACGTCACGTCAGCCAGAATACGAATAGCCCAGAGCTGAGATCTTCAACAACAATGCACCTGTACTTTACCCGAGTGCACAATAAAAATATTCCCTCCGAAATGTACACAGAGGACGAGTAATGAATCCACCAGGGAATAATAAGCCAACAGGAGAAAATCGTTGTTGGTTTTCCGCATTCTTTTTCCTCAGAGACGGATCACGTCATTATTTTGCGGATCGCTCGAGCTTATTCCTTCTTTTTCTATCGACGTCGTGTAGTAATTAAAGATAAATATAATATAAAACGCTCCACTTCACGACTGGCTCCCGCCTCGGCTTTTGTCTTCCTAAATGGACTCCTGTTGATAGATTGTCATCCATTGTTTTCTTAATCTGTTCGCCGCTCCGGGCAGGAATAAATCATTTATAAGCTTTGTCTTGGCAAAAAATGAGGCGAATATAATCATAATACTTAGTCTTCTTCAATGTAAATAAATAACAAGTTAGCTGAACTTAAATACGTACAATTAGAAGAAAACTTTTTAAAATTCTAGGTTCGAATCTGTTTATTTTACTTATTATTTTGTCAGCCTAATTCGATTCAACTGTTTAGAAATGTCAGAATACGTCTGGAAACTTAAATTGATTTTGCAATTTTACTTGCGATTCTAATTACAACTTAAAAGTTAAATATTTAAAGTTAAGTATAAGTAAATAATTGTGTGCACCTTTTATTAAAATGGGCTATCTGAGATATTATTATGAGTGTTCATATTATTAATATGTGGTTCGTTTACCTCTACAATACAATATGTTTACCTATTTAATCAAGTATTAAAACCGAGCGAAATGTCATCTTTCGGTTATAAAATAAGCAATTTCCTTTTGAATCAGAAGGTTTATACGCGACTTTACGATTTGTTTGTGCATCTCTTCAAATCGAATTTGGAAACTACGTCTCTGTTTGCCGCCAGGTTGAAACACGCGAGCCCCGGGAAGAATAGGAAAATCAAACTGCCCGAGCGTCATCGAAAAACACTGTAATTTTAGTCAGGACACATTCAACGGGCCCTTTTAAAAAAAGACGCTGGCACGTGGTCTGAATACACTCTGGACGCGCTCGGACATCGAATGGTCGCGGAATACGAAAACTGCATAAAGAGATACGAAGACAGAATAAGCTGCATTTTTTCTCTCGAATAAATCAGCTGAAAGTTTGCAAAAGTCGACGGTAAATTTATGCCCCTGCAAGCCAAGTTATATTTGAAAACTACTGCTATAGTTGGAGGAGTTGCGGCTAAGTTTCACTCCTGTTATTTTAATCTTTTAAAGTTGAGTTACATAGCAATTTTATTGTTATGAGTAAGTTTGTGACAAAGTAACATAAACATAGAATCTAGATGTGCAAGTTTCCTCACGATATTTCCATCTCCGTAAGAGTACGTAGTATCATTGCACTTAATGTCCTTATTTCTAAACTAGCTGTCCCCCCAAAAGATTCGCTTCGCTTTAAATAGTTTTCCCTTGGGAATTCCGGGATAAAAAGTACCCTATGTTCTTTCTCAGGGACTAGACCATATATATACCAAATTTCATTCAAATCTGTTCAGTAGTTTTAGCGTGAAAGAGTAACAGACAGACAGACAAACAGACAGACAGACGGACAGACACAGTTACTTTCGCATTTATATTTTATGGATTTGAACCCATGGCCTCACAAAAGCCAAGACCTTATCCGATGCCACCACGACTCCATACAACGTACAATAACATTACGAGCATAATGTATTCTGGTCTGATCATTTACCGCTAATGATACAATGTAATATTAGTACCATTAAGATTAATTTTCAAGATGTAAATAACAGTCTTAATAAAATAATTTGGGGTGTAAGAAACCCGGAACAAATTAGTTTATATGCAAATGAGTGTAATAAAAACTTGCGAACGATAAATCTTCCTGAACAACTTAGGAATTGCTGTGACAAATTGCAATGTTTTGACAATCATCATCATCAGCTACTTGACAATTTGTATGCAAGAATTGTGAATATTCTGAGTGAAGCGTCGAAGTGTAGCAGTAAACTTAAATCTTATAAAAAAGTATCGCCGATTATTGGATGGAACAGGCACGTCAGGGATGCTCACAGAGAGGCGCGGGTGAAGTTTGATGTATGGAACAGTACTGGTAGATCAAGAATCGGGAAAGCTTATGAGGAGATGTGTGTATCGCGTAGGATTTTTAAAGCTAAGTTGAAGTGGTGTCAGAAAAACCAGGAACAAATAAAAATGGACATTTTGGCCACTCAGAGGCATAATAAAGACTTTAAAAAATTCTGGAAAAACACTGATAGACTGAACATCAAGCCAGGCCGACCTGTGAGCATCGATGGGGTGTCCGACCTAGGCGCTATAGCGAACTTGTTTAGAGAACATTTTAGCGTTAAGTCTCCTCTCGGCCCGTCTAAGCTGGTGCTCAGTGCTGGAGCTCATGACGGTGATGTACCAGTTAGGTTCTCGGCGAAGGATGTTGAGAGTGCAATTAAAAACATGCATCGAGGCAGATCACCGGGACATGACAGTTTGAGCATTGAGCACTTGCAGTATGCTGGTGTTCATATGTGCCGTGTATTGTCTTTGTTCTTTTCGTTGTGTGTAGTACATTCATACCTACCGCCTGAACTTGTGAAGGTTATAGTCGTGCCAATAGTTAAGAACAGAACTGGTGATCTATCAGACAAGAGCAACTACCGGCCAATTTCGTTAGCTACAGTTATCGCGAAGGTATTTGATCACCTAGTAGACTCTTGTCTAGATAAATATATTAACTTGAATGACGCACAGTTTGGCTTCCGCCCAGCTCTTTCCACGGAGGCCGCGATATTATGTCTAAAGCATACGGTGAGGTACTATTTAGACAGAAATACACCTATCTATGCGTGTTTTCTAGACCTCTCCAAGGCTTTTGACCTAGTGTCGTACGACATTTTGTGGAATAAGCTGGAAGGAATTATACCGAGTGATATTTTATCTGTGCTCAAGTATTGGTACGACAAACAGGTAAATTTTGTGAGATGGGGGGATATACTGTCTGATTCCTATAAAATGGAATGTGGGGTGAGACAGGGAGGGGTGACCTCTCCAAAATTGTTTAATCTATATATAAATGCATTGATTGGGGAACTAAAACGCACTGGTGTCGGATGCCATGTAGATGGGATTTGTTTTAACAATATAAGTTATGCAGATGATATGGTGCTGCTGGGCCCCTCAGTCAATGCATTGAGGAAATTGTTGGGGGTTTGTGAAACATTCGCAAATAGTCACGGATTGTCATATAATGTTAAAAAATCGGAATTTATGTTTTTTGCTGTAGGTAAAAAAAGGTTTAGAACGGTTCCTGACCTATTTCTTAACGGTAGTAAATTGAATCGTGTAAAAAGTTTTAAGTATCTAGGTCATTATGTGACTGAAAATCTGTGTGATGATATGGATATGGAAAGAGAACGCAGGGCGTTGGCCATCAGGGGTAATATGTTGGTCCGAAGGTTTGCCTATTGCTCTAAGCAGGTGAAGGTTACCTTATTCAAAGCTTATTGTCAATCAGTGTATACAAGCAGCCTCTGGACTAACTATACTCAGAAGGCTTTCAGCGCCCTGCGCGTTCAATATAATAACACCTTCAGGATGATGATGGGGCTGCCCCGCTACTGCAGCGCGTCAGGCATGTTCGCAGCCGAGCGCACGGATGACTTTTACGCCATTATCCGGAAGCGAACAGCGTCTCTGCTGGGCAGAGTGCGGGCCAGTGACAACAGCCTCCTGAGGGTGATCGCCGAGAGGGTGGATGGCCCTATCTTGAGACACTGGGTCCAAGTACTTAACTGGAACAGGGTAGGATCAGTACTCAGTGTTTCAAAATAGGGTGTGTAAATAAATAACTATATTAATGTGTTTGTGTTTGTATTTAGCCTAACCTAGTATTAAGATTCATTGTTACTAACACTTACTATGGACTATGTGGTCTGAAAATAAATATTTATTATTATTATTATAAAACCGGCCGGCATGGCATTGCATTATCCTACGATGAAAATTTCATTCTTTCGATTATATTGAAAAATAAATGGCTTCTTGCGCAGCCGTGCGCTCCTGGTAGATACGGAACCAAAACATTTTTAAAGCTGGAATAAGTACATGCAATTTTTACTTTATTTCACCGGTAACAAAAGCTATGTAATTTGACCGTATGTTTTCTTGTAAGAACTTCAGTAATGTCTTCTTTTGTGATGTACCGAAGGGTCTTTCAAACTTCACGGCTCATTTCTTTCATGAAATAAGGTTTTGGATTAAGGTTGTTCAGCTATTTAAAGGATTGACCGATCCATAAAATTGATCTAAGTCGGGCCTAGGACATAAAATGTGTTTTATTGTGTTGTATTTCTTTTTAAAATACCATCGACCTTTCAAATATATTTCTTTTGCAACTTTAGAGCCTAAATTTAGTACCAGCCTCTACATTCCATAATAAATTAGTTTTGTAAGATTTTTACAGCTTTAAGACTGTGAAAACATTGACTGGGTGTTAAAATTTTAAAGGGTATGAGCCCGCGTATTCTTTTTCGCGGCCGCGCGTTCTTAGCTAGTCTTGGCGCTCCTTGTGCCCAAATATAGGTACTCCAAATTCTCAAAACCTCAAAACATATTGAAGACAAATTTGAAACCATAAAAGCTTATTCATATTAAATAAAGTTTATGTATAACATGATTAATATAATACCTCCTTAACTTCGTAAAACTTATTCGAAGTAAAACTAGCGGATAATAGATTAGTATTCAAAGGGTAGTGCATGCCTCCAGGGCTTGCGGCACAGCTGAGGAGAGCGTGCTTATCTTCAATTATCGATGATTCTCCACGACTCTTATATGTGGATGGAATATTTTACCGACTTGTTAGGGTTTCATAAGCTATAGTTGCTGTTTTCTAGCGGACTTTAGTGTTAAAGCTATATGCTGTTGGAATTAAGTTTATATTGTTTTAATTATTTTCATGATAGTTAGGAATATCTGGGTTAAACTTTCACTATTTTTTGTTATCTAACTTCAAGTTCAGCAGAAATTATACAATGATGACATGCAGCGGTGCGATTAACCTAATTAGATGGAGCAGGATTTAACTTCGTGCTAAGGTAGAATTACTCAGATGTGGAACTGGACCTTGGTCTAAGCAATTAATGGAAAATAAAAGATTTATCGTGACTAACGGTTACGGTATTTTTTACCTATTCCAAATTCAAAATGTAAAGGAAAGGTACCAAGTATGTTGTTAGACCACGAACAGGCGTGCACCGTTTATGTACAGAGTGTTCCAGTAATTTGTCGGAATCCGCGCGGCATTTTTCTTCACTCTGGCATGTCACCGCCAAATTTATGAGGGGTCCGGCCGTTTTAATACCTTTTCATTAACAATTTTAAGGTTCACTTTATTGAAGTCGTAAATAACTCGTGCAGTCGCCAGAGCATTCTGTCAGCTAAAGATGTAATTTGGGGATTTTGTTTTTAATTTCCACGCGGACTTATTTTATGTCCAGCTGTAACTTTTCCTCATTTATTAGACGGTCCGGAGCATTAATTACTCAAGTCTCTCACTTAGGTGAGATGAAGGAAATTGGAAAACGCATTTGCATTTATTATTGGAGAAAAAATCTCGTTGAAATAGAATCCCCATTCGGATCGGGTGAGGGCAGCTTTTCCTTAAATTATTAATTAACTCGGCGCCACATCGGGATTTATTGGATTGCATGGGAGATGGAAAAAAAAGTAAATCACGTAATGAAATCAGAGTAGAGCCATTCGCCCGCACACTCCGCCTCCCGCGGTATACAGGAGGTACAGTCATTTACAAACAATTAAACTATCCAATAGCTACAGGACATTCTATTTTAGTATTATTGTTCACTTACTTTAAACTTGTGATCGCACTACGTACAGTGTTTTTATGACGCATGAAACAGGAAAATATGGATGGTTAGTCTTGACAAGTTAAGTATTTCCCCGGTTGCAGTCGATACAGTGGTCGACTTAACCCTTTAAAAGGCAAATATGTACAAAGATTTCATTGTATTTCAACCTGACCTCATTAAGACGTAATATAGCATAAAGTTCTCAATATGCTAGCATTATTTCAACCACTAAATGTGAGGCTTAACTGTCAATAGGATCGGCAGCCAATCGTCATCGCCTTGCATTTTTCATACAGGCGTTTTTTTTTGCAATAATTGTTTGGATTTGTAAAAAAATACCTTTATTAGTAAAAAAATATTATACGATGAATAAAAGCAATTGACTTTATTTAACTTATGTCAACTTTACGAGTTTTTTTTGTGTTCTACGATTGTTACTATAACTTCTCTAGGCGGAAACATGAAACTCAATACAAACGGTTACCATTCCTGATCGGGCGCGGCGAGCCGTGAAATCGTCATTAATAACGGACAAACATACCTACTCCTACATACCTACGTAGAAACCGAACACCCTGTAATTTATGTGTTTACGCATTCAGGTCAATACAACGGTTGACAAAATTAGATTTTTGTTTATGTACTTACTTATTTACATTCAGTTAGTGGGTGTAAAATGTACGCAATAAAATATAAGCAAGTATTGGATAAGCTTTTTTCTCTCTTTCTATGCTATCTTTCAATTAGAGTTGTGCAGACAACCAGATAACATCTAAATAATAATAAAACCATTTGTTTTATGTACATGTATTTAAGATATTGTAATTTTGTGATTATTCTAACTTAAATAGACGCTGGGTCCTAGAGCCAGACGATAAATATAACGTATTCATAGGCAAGCTTTATTGACTTACCTTTATCAGACGACCCGTGGTCCTGAACTCTCGAACAGATCGGCTGCGAGTAATCTGAAAATAAATACTCCTTAAAAACAAACTCTCTCTAAACTTTCTACGGCATCAATCCTAGTTCCAAATTTGAATTTCAAAAATACAAAATCCGAACCTCAGAATACGGTCGCAAACGGCTTTTAAACTGACTTATAACATTTCGCGAGCATAAATCAAGCTCGAATATTATGCAGGGAGGGTGGCTCGTGACCATATGACCTTGATGAGCGAGGGTTGGGTACTAGGTCCCCCGTAACCTAGCAACCAGCTCAGACCCCTGCTGTACCTAATCTGCAGACAATCATAAATATATAGGGTTCCTACAGAGCTGTGCTGATGTCAGAAGAATTGGCGGATGGATGTGAATATTTGTTACGGCTGTTAAATAACTGTAAGGGAAATTAAAAATCTCATTAAGGAAAGATAAAAGTTAGTAAGTTACGGAAAATTTTATACGTACGACATAGTACTATGAGATGCATTGGCTAACTAAAGCCGATCCTTGACCTGTCATGATTTATGTATTTTGTAGTCAGTGCGAAACATACCGATTTTTCGTTTTATTATTTTGTTAAATAAGCACAGATAATTTAAAAATATCATTAATTTGACCTTATTTCACGATCATTCTTTTATCCAGAAAAACGCAATAAATACTGCATTTTTACAATAATTATGCAATGATATTCTAATTTACAGTTCTATAAATAACTTCTGAACTTTGGCTATGTTATTTCCGTCCGAAACAAGACTCTACGTCTTTATTTCCTTAGTCTATTTTTAACCAAGTATTGTTAGCACATGTAGGGTGCTGGATACAAATTCTAGCGCATCCATTTAAGACCTGAACAGACTAGGCTCTGCCTAGCAACCGGCTCCCCTCTCGCGACCCCACATCGACCCTGCTCGCTACAGCCATACCAATAAACAGTTAGGTATTACAATTTTAACACACTAAATGTACCTATATGATGGCATATTTTCTAAATGTGAGGTACATGACTGTAATCAGCATATAAAATATGCACTTATCTAGAGAAAACATAAGAAATAGGTATTGCAGGACCAGCTGTTAAAAAAACTAAATTTTAGGAAATTAAAAAAGTTTAGTTTTGGTTCTACTCCCGTAATAAATGTAGACTGGTGATCTATGGAGAGATAAGGCGCACTTACTATAATATACGTAGGTACTGAGATATTACCTAAACCTAAATTATAATTACACAAAAGGTTTTCAAAAAAGGTAAAAGAAAAGTCACGTTTGTAAATTGCTGTTTTTTGTTTCCATTTGCAAAGTCCTTTTGATGTTACAAGTCTAGATTACATGTTTCTTATTTTTCTAGTTCTGGATAAGACTTTCTTTTGGTATTCTTTGTGATAAAGATTTCTTATTATGAATTTATTAATATATTTTATTTACTTTCGATTATACTGATAAAACCCCGGGCATTTTCGTTTCAAATACAATTTGCTTTTGTAGCAAATATTTTTTCTTTTAATATTAATTGTTACTTGCTGAATGTGGATGGCTTAAAAAAATATTTTAACATTTACGTGTAAATATATTATAAAGAAATAATAAGATAATATTTAAGTACATACCTAAAATAGAATTTTCGTTTTGTTTTTAAAGTTGCTCAGTACCTATAATATATCGGAAAAATTAACATGCCGAAGAGAAGTACACTGCAAAAAATTCCCCTCTGTTAACAAAACCATATACATGTATAGTATCTACACAAAATGTACCTATATACCCTCGATATCTCGATATATTTAATGTATTATTTTTCGAAGTTAGTTAAAATGTTAAGTATTAAGATATAATTCAAGACAAGATTAATATTTTTTTTATACCAACTAATACCTAAGTACTAAGTTGTAACGCTATTGTCGTTACTATCAACAAAAGTACGCACTAAAAATAACCGAAGTATCATGGGATGTTACTCCAGCTTACAAAAACAAAGTTTTGGAGCGCTGCAACCACGACTCTATCCAGTAGCATTCAACGATTGCAGGCTCTCGTTCCTTAGTTTTTTGTCAATCAAGAGTGGCCCCCTAGTACCTACATCAGCACTGACTGACACAGTGAACGTAAAGACACACTTACCCCGTGGCGCGCCACCCTCCAGTTTTTTTCTTTAGTCTCTCCACACACTGACACACTTGATGTCTCTCCGCGTATAATTACTACCCTTCATGTTTCTGAATGCATGCACTCGCACTTACTAGTTTTTTTTCCGGGAACTGATATTGTGGCGTTTAATGTGGTGATGTTCGGAATTATGCTCTTTAAATTTAGTAAGGAAAATGTTCTTTATTAGGATCAATACTTATTATGAAACGTTGCAAAAAAGGTAGATAGTCCAAAAGGAGGTGACTGATTCAACCCCTTTTGGCTTACTAAAACTTTAATAGTTATTATTTAGTTATCTTCATACTCTGATCAAAATCGGCTCTTGATCAGTCCATATCAGGATCCGGTAGCAATCAAATAATACATTTTGTGTAAGATTCTCTAAAAAAGTAACCACTGTAAATAATAAAACTAAATTTTAAAGTTACGAAATATTGTATTTTACGTTATACGGCAACACTTCAATAGCGAAAAATAGCAAAATATAATTCATTTATTCCGACGTAGGTACAAACTGTATCACTGCAGCACGAAACATTATGCCAAACTTCCCCCTTTCAAATTGTACCTATACTTAGGTCTGTATCTAGACAATACCTAGGTATATTCTGTAGCTAAGTATTCGAAGCGAGATTTGTAGGGGAGGGCTAACAGGGGCTTGCGTCTGTGTGATATAAATTCTATTACGAGTATGTACGCACACACATCGCTTATGTATGTGTGTTGCTGCATTGTTAGGGGTTTACTTTCGTTTTGTTTTTCGTTTCGTTGCACACCAAACTGGACATGGAATATTTGTTAAATTAAAAATACCTACCTGTTTGTAAATTTATTCATTAGGGCCAATGTTTAATTCGTTTAAACTTTCCACTTTACTCTCCTCTCGCTTAGATAAATGATCGAAAATCACCATAACGCACCAATGAACTTAATTTAATATTCCGCTCAACCAAACAAATTGGAAGTCACCAAAAAAGTGCCCATTAAAAGGAATCGAATAGCCAACCTCAAATTAACTTCTGAAAAGTTTACCCTCAAAATAATTAAGGATTCGCCACAATTATCACCGCAATAGCGAGTTCGTCTTTGATCATTACTGATTGCTGTACCAAAACAAACGCGACTTTCACGGGGAAGTAATAAGGCTAGATTTCGTAAAAACGGGAAGCATAATCGGAGTCTACGGGAAAATTTTAATAACCCAAAGGGCGTTGCCAAAGTTGTACACTTTTACCTTTTTGTCGAATCACCGGGGGACGGCGGCGACGATTACAATTATTTACCGATTGTCATAGAAAGTTTCCAGAATAAGTCTGTCCTAATTGCTAGTCGCTCAAAGTATCATTTGAATGAATTATATTCGGATTTCAATAGAGAGTTCGTGTCACCGCCTTTTCGAGAGGCGAAAATTATCGGCAACCTAAATTGGAGTTTAATTTTTCAGGCGCGCCTTTGTGAATTTAAATTACCACGCATGAGCGAATTCTTAAGAGGTTTCCGCGCGCCGAGTGAATGTTTGTAGGTAGGATCTGTTGGATCTGTAATAAGCTTCTATTTGCAGATACTTAGCTGTAATTTTTTCAAAGAACACTTGGTATGAAATCCCGAATTGAATTTAGCTTTTTAATGTCTGCGTCGAAATACGTTTTGTAATATGAATCATTTATATTGAAGTACGAGTAGGTTACGTTTTAAAAGAAAACCTTTATATTTATAAAAATAACATAGGTTTTGGTGTATGTATTCAATATAATGATATTTTGTCAGGAAATGTACATAATAATATCATAGCAGTTGATCTAGCACTAACAACATCACCCATACTTTAGTTTCAATCTGAGCATATCATCTCAACCCTATCGTATCCTGATTAACGATATACGAAGAAATATAAAGATAAGTATGTCACAGTCATATAAAGCAAAAAACTGTCTGCATTTTGTTTATTGTCCAACCGTTTTAAGTCGAACCTAATGGCGACAATTGTACCATGAATAAAGTCACAAATCTTCTAACCAAAATAATTCAAAATAAAAGCTTAGTGGTAGATAAGTGGTAGGTAAGGTGGGGTTTTATTTGCCGAGACGTTTCTTTTGCACTGACGCTCCTTCTGGTTCGTATATTGTAAGGGTCTGTTTCACAATGTCAGGTTAGTGGCTTCCTGTCGCATAAAATAAATGCGGTCACTGTCAAAAAAAAATAACAGAGAGTGACAGCATGTATTTTATCTAACAGGAGATCTCAACTCTATCGGATCTATGGCGCCCCTGCAGCCGCGATTAGCTATGCCCATCATGTGCCCATCGCATACTATCACTCGGCTCTATTTAGAATATACGCCATGAAATGAAGCTGTCATAGCGAAGGGTTTCTGAGGAAACCATCAATCATTGCGCCGCTGAAATGCCATAAAAGCAAGGTGAGTACCACAGAGATTACACTGGAATAGAATGGAATTTAACGCAATTATCGTATTGGTATTAATATCGCTATTGGATTATGTGCTAGAGCCATAGGACAACGCGGACTCGGATTTGCCACGCTGGGACCTTTCAATTTATGATGACGATGACGCCATTAATCATCAGTGTCTACTGACCTGACAAGTAAGTACTTGTCAGGTCAGTAGACATAAACTCTGGTGCTCACTGCCTCACTGATTATTTTTGTATCGATTCTTCGTGTAAAAAGCACTGTAACGCGCACCCTAGACCTACAATAATATTGTGCAATATTATGTATTTCGCAATAAGATTGAATTGCGTTTTGTATCCAAATGACTTTTAATGCAGTCTTCAATATTAACCCTAGACGATGAATTATATTTCACAATTGTCAATATTGCGCAATATAATTGATCGTCTAGGGGCCGTCTAACAAACCGTCGTGAGAGGATGCCAATCAAATCAGTTGTCATTGGGTGACTGCCTAGTGTGCCTAGGGTGTCGCTGCGATGCAGTGTGCAGACGCTTCTATAATGTGCTACAAGCAGTTTGTACGTCATTCACCACTCAGGGAGGCCCCTTTTATGCGCCCTAATGTAGTATCGATTTACGAATGAAGTCATTTTATAAAGTGGCGTCTTCGCAATATTCATTCCAACCCGTGGTGGTTCTCCACCTATCAAACGTCATCGTTCAGTGACGTCACTGGCGCGTGTAATAGCTATTTACCTGCTGCCATCCTTGGGAGATTATCTCCTCTGATTTTGATTCCTTCTTCTGATACTCTGAGGAGATTAGCGGAGGGTCGCGATCGACAGACCAAGAGAGTTATTGACAAGACTTTTGGAGGTATTTTGTATGTTGTGGGTTTTGTGAATTGTAGCGGATGATTTTGACATTCGATTAAAGTGTATTTTTTCAGTTTTGGTTGAATTTCTTGATTATGTTCATAATAAGTACCTACCTACTTATTTTCAATATCATTGAGGAAGAAAATGACTTTAGTACAACGAAAACTTCACAAAACCAAAACATTCTGATATTTTCAATTCAGTGTCATCGAACCAACGCTATCGCCAGTCAACAGAAAGTATTAAAACCTTTGATAAAATAATTAAATTACCACACAAATTGTGAGCTTTACCCATTAAATATTTCACAGAGCGTCGCACACAAGCCCATTTGGAACCCTGTTGGAATTAACACTCATTTTCGCACCGAATAAAGTATAGCGCGCGAAGTTATCAACAAGAACCGGATCGCAGCGTGGCACCGGTTGGACCTAGTATTTAGCCCTATTTTAAATAATAATAAAAGTAATAAATAATAATCTTTATAAAAAACAAGCAGAGTAAACATAAAACATGAAAACCCTGACTCCCAAACTAGGTAACCCTGTATCTTATTCTGCTCAGTCAGAACTTATTCTGCTTCTTACTTTTATAGATCAATTGGATGTAAAGAATAGGAAATATCATAAAAAGCCACTAGACTAGCTATTCATCATGTTTCTTTCTTCTTTCTTTCATGACCATGGTAACATACTCTATTCCAGCTCAGTCTTTCATCGTAAGAATCGTATACTACAAATAAATGGACCTAATCCTTAGGTCCGTGTAGTCACCACCTACGCTGGACCTCACAAATAAGCACACATCTAATGGGTCGCAAGGGACCTCTTCTTTAACGGCCACTCGTAAATTGAACGAAAATAATTAAAATCGGTCCAAACATAGCCATTACTGTGGAGTGGAATCCTATGACACAAAGGGGTCCATTTAGAGAATAAGTTGGAAGTAGTTTACCGTTTTGGGATAGATAAAGTATTGAATACACCATCACTATCACACTGCTCTTTGAAATTGAAAACATGCAAGATACCTCTATAATTGTGTTAAAATACTTTTAGCAAGGTGGGAAATAAGCTTAATCATTGATTAGAAGTGAAATGAGTTTTTACCTGGGACAACATTAGTTTTTTTCAATATGCATAAAAGAGACCAAAATGTGTATTATGGTCAGTTTTAGTAACACTATTGTAATGGAATGTAATAGTGATTGACAATGACAACCCATCAGAGTCTAACCCGCCATTACTTTTCACACGAAATCCTTCTAAACCCGCGGGTTCCGCTCATTTATAAAACACCGTCCATCAATGATGGCTGCACTCAACTAGATTAAATTTAAATGTAGTTACACGACAGTTACAACTAAACGGTACGATTCGATTACCGACGTGGGTCGGCGATAAATATCTATGATTCACTGTTGAGGTTGTATGGAATGGATGAGTATTTCAGTGGAAATTGCGAAGGGATTACTTTCAATTTACGATGTGTCAATACAGACTTGATTGGGTATGAAATATTTCGTGCAATAGATGAGGAATAAAAGTAATATAAATATAAAAAATAAATATAATATAACCTATTTTCATTAATAAAATTTGAATAAGGACATTCTCAATTGGACCTGTGTGTAAAACCTATGTGTGTATGTATACCTTTTTGCACGATTGTATAGTTCGGCTGAAAACGTTTTAAGACAATGAAGAAGCTTACGGTAAAATCTAGTCATCTATAAAATGATACATTTTAAATGTAAGCCACAAAATACATAATAAGTATACTATATGTATAGGCATGCCAAAGTTCGCTTATAGTTAATTTTCGCTTTCACATTTTAGCCATTTTCGCTCGCTCGTTATAACATAACTCAATTGTGAACATAAATTTGGTGTGAGAGTACTTTTTGACTGGCTCACAATGGCAAAAGGGAAATTAATTTGTTTTTCTTACAATGGCGTGTCTAGACAATCGCATATAACTCAAGTTTCACTTAGTGTTTTGCAGACATTAATGGCTGGCTAGTAGCTACACCTCCCGAAGACAATACTTCGTAACGTATATTTGCTTAATTTTGAAGGTGCTATTATCATCTTTGGCGGGCTTCCAAAGTGGTATTAGATGTATCAGTTACTTACCTATGACGAAAGTTGGGATCGTGTTCATTGATTGTTAATAGACATTCTTTATAATAGATTTTGACGGGATAATGAAGCAGATGTACAAATATCGGCTAGGATTCCGAAATCTATCTCGCAAATGTGCCTGAAAAAAAATGTATTTACTGCCCATACTCTTCAAGTACTAACAAAATTTCAGCGAAAATATAAACGTGTATTTTACAAACTCGTAGGACAAAAGTTGTTTTTAAAGTGCCCTATCGGCTTACTACGTCACTTTTATATATTACATACTTACGTTCACAATATTAAAATAGTTATAAATTATAATATTTAGATAATTACTGCGATACAGTAAATATTTGTATTTCTGTATATTGAATTTTGTATTCAATAAATTGATTTATCTCGCAATAAACGCTAACCTTATTCGGTTTCTGTCACATAATATTTTACACACAATGATTATTATTAATGAATCACGCGTTTATATTTAGCTCGGCTTATCGTTTTAAATTACCAAAATGTATTGTGAATTCTGAAACTTTATACCGAAAACAAAAATTCACGCAGTAAAAAGAATTTACGTTAACGATGGTCTGAGTTAAGTTATTATTAGTGTTTGTTTGCAAAGCAAATTTAATGTTAAATAACATTTTTTATTCCGTTACGGTCTGTAGTCTTGAATTCTCTTTATAAATAACTGAATTGTTTTATATTTCATTTCCATATCAATAAAACAATGGAATGTTGAATTGATTTTATACCTAATTGTTGCATTTGTGGGTACACACAAAGAAATTCGGCGTTCTTGCCCCGCTTTTTGAAAAGTTTAGAATATAATTGTTCACACCCAATCTACTAGTTCTAACTGGTGACAAACTTTATAAAAGTAAAACTTCACTACCAAAATAATTGTTTTTATTAGTTTTCTTATGCATTTTTTTTTAAATAAATATTTTATATACTTTTAAATTGAGTAGAGACAACAGACACAAACACCTTATTCATAGAAAAGTTATAGTTTGTTCGATGTCAGAGAGGGACAAAACAGTTCAATAGCTAAAACGTTCTATAACTTTTCTGTGAAATAGGGGGTTTGTGTCTGTTGTCTCTACGCAATTTAAAAGTATATAAAATATATTTAAAAAATGCATCAGAATAAAAAAATATAATTATAAACAAACAAAAAACCCGACTGCACGCTAAAAAAAAGAAAACAAGTCCCAATGTTAATGGAAAGTATCGTAGGCGGGGACCAGCAGAGGGTGAGCTGAATGTTACTTAGAAAACGGCCTTGTGTGGCGGTCAAGTTGGATATTAACATTGGGACTTGTTTTCATCTTTTTAGCGTGCAGTCGGGTTTTTTGTTTGTTTATAATTATATTTTTTATTTGTAACTTTTTAGTTGTTTTTATTTTATGACATTTTACGTCAGTAGTCGGATTTTAGTTCATGAACATTTTTAATTTCCATAATTTTGGTGTTGTTATTTAAATACCTACAATATGCATATTTTTGTAATATGCAAATCAAGCCCTTTCATATAACAAAGAAACAGACAAACATACATACATACAATCGAAAAACATTACCCTCCTCCTTCGGCAGTCGGGTAAAAACTAATGAAAGCAATTATTTTGGTTATAATGAGTAATCATAAAGCTGTTATGGCTCGTCTAATCGTGCTAAATTCGTCGTTTAAACTTTGACTTTACAACAGTTTAACGTCTTATAAAAGGGTTATAAAATTTTATGCGCCCTTAGAACCTTGTCGGAGTTATTTAATTAAAAACGCCTGGTGAATAATCATGATGCGGCCATGTTTTATGAATGCTACGTATTCATTACTAGATGTTCCCGCGAGCTTCGCTTCGCCTTAAAAAGTTTTCCCGTGGGAATTTCGGGATAAAAAGTAGCCTATGTTCTTTCTCAGGCTCTAGACCATTTGTATACCAAATTTCATTCAAATCCGTTCAGTAGTTTTGGCGTGAAAGAGTTACAGACAGACAGACAGACACAGTTACTTTCGCATTTATAATATTATATATAGTTAGGATAATAAACCTACGTTCGCTTTAATATTAATTTTTTCTATAGTGGATAATATTACATTTGTTTTAATAAATAAATGACTATTACGTTTATTTTACATTTGTTTTAAGAATTAAATGACTATTAACAGAATAATCATAATAAGTATGAACAAACATGGAACACGTTTTTGTTATGAATTATGACAAAGCCTTCGTCAACTATAAAATCTGTGAACTCACAGTAAACCGTTTAATTTAAAATCGTCGTCGCCTGTCAAGATTTCACTAACTACAATTTAGCAACAGTTTGTACGTAGTAAGAGCTAAGTTCTTTCATAAAGACCTTTTATTCCTTGTTTTGCTGTTAGCTAAAGAGTTGTTCATTAGGAGACTAAGACCGGCTTAAGCACGTACCGGCCATTCAGCAAAATAAGTCCCCTGGCATTGAATCAGCAGGACTAAACATCTCGTGTTTGTAGCTCTTACCTCACAGACATAAAGGCCACGGTCACAACAGCCACCGAGCCATTTGATGAAATTGAAAGGAAAATGTTAAAATGAACGGACATGATTTGAGAACAGCTGCCAGCAAAGAATGGCAGCAGTAACAAAAACACTTTCCGTAAATATTTCATTCTGAAAAATGCTTCAGATTTTTCAAAGCAGGTTGTTCAACTTCAGGATGTATTTAGATATAGGTAAGTGCACAGATGGATAGTTTTATTTGTCTGTCTGGTATCTGGTATGGTTAAAGCATGTTGGTCAATCTCTTGCACAAAATTGCACCTGGCATTTACAAATACAAGATTTAAATTAGAGAAAAATACCGGGAAACAATTCTAAAAAAAAAGACAGAAAAAGAAGACCTCTTGCTATACTTCTGCTTGTTGTTTAGATATAAGTAAATATATATTTTGGGAATCAATCTTTCTGCTTTCTCCTGCGTATTCATATGTTTGTTTAGCAGTTTAGGCTTTTCACGCCAGAACACAATTCAGAACGTAGCAAAATCTTACTGATTCGTAAAAACACACTATCTCGATATTATAGATTATATAGATCAATACGTCTAGTGCTTACATTCTACCATACTTACCATAAATAAAACAAGAGAACCGTTATGCTAAAAAAACATTTTCGCCGTCCATTTTATACTAAAACAGTAAAACTTCACAAGCATCACTTGCACTTAGCCATCAAATCATCGGGACGGAATAAGTGAATTTTATGTGATATAGAAAGGAAACTCTTAAGGAATTTTCAATGTAAATGCGTCTACGAATAGGCTGGTAGTTCCAACGACCGGATGGTGGGTGGATGGCTTCTTGGGAAGTATCGTTTGATGGTCGTAAAAACATCCCCTAATGGTAGTCCGAATAGGTTCGCCTCAACCTTGCCCGCCTTCCCAATCCTCGCTCGTGGTGCACTCCTAACTGACACTATATTCTAATCACAATATGTTTTTAAATATCATGGACTTATTTCACTACTTTATATTAAATATAATTATAATGTGGGTAAAACCGCCATTCATGAAGAAATATCTAATACGGTAAAACGGATTATAATATCAACTTTGATTTGTATTTTGAATCATCCGAGATATTGCCAAAAACATTAACCTACAAAACATGTCTACCTCAGACACTGTCTCTCCAATTTTACTTTACATATTTGTAGTATATAAACAGATATCTAGTTTATTTGTACTATATAACACATTGAATATCAACTACGCAATATTGCGTAGATACGTACCAGTGATGGAACATACCATTGGCACTAAAACTAAATTAAACAGCTGTATTATCACCAAAAAACTTTATACATTGTTTAACAAGTGTTAAAATTTAAATTTGATAGATTTACCTACTAGGCGTTTGACAGCGCTAAACATCTGTTTACTAATGTCAAAGCTTTGTGGTAAGATCCAAAGTAGAAGTCACCGTGTTCTACAGCTTTTATATTCGTTCCGACATCTTAACCCCAATAATAAAATGCGGGTAGTAAATAGATAATAAGGGAGGAATACTGCCGACGCCATTAGCTCTCCTTCATTGTTGTTTCGCCATCATTCAGTTATAATTACATACTTGATCGATAATTTATGAGAGTTATTATTGTATAACAAAAAGATACAGTGGATTATTGCTGTCCGTGTAAAATTATTGCTGTCAGTGTCAAATAAAGTTTTTTCTTTTCTTTCTTTCTTTGGATTACATTTTCATATATAGAGATCAAATCTTCACAAAAAACCGGCCAAGTGCGAGTCGGGCTCGCGCACAAAGGGTTCCGTAGCTTAAATCAACCTATCTCAAAAACTATAAGAGATACTTTGATCAAACCAAAAATCGTTGAAAGAGTTAATTAGCATGCATCACCTCTATTTTTTTTAGAATTTTATACCCCGTAGTTATAAAAATAGAGGGGGGGGGACATACTTTTTACGACTTTGAGAGCTGATATCTCAAAAACCGTTCACTTTAAGAAAAATGTTTTTTAGAAAACTTTATATCATTTTAAAAGACCTTTCCATTGATACCCCACACGGGTATGTACATCGAAAAAAAAAATTTCATCCCTCAGTTACATGTATGGGGGGCCCCACCCCCAATTCTTTTTTTTACTATTTAGTGTCATATTTTTGTAGCGGTTCATACAACACATATTCCCATCAAATTTCATCACTGTAGTACTTATAGTTTCCGAGTAAATCGGCTGTGACAGACGGACAGACGGACAGACGGACAGACGGACATGACGAAACTATAAGGGTTCCGTTTTTGCCATTTTGGCTACGGAACCCTAAAAATGATCCCAAAATTATTTAGCTATTATTGGGGGTGGTCAGGGTGTATAAATAATACACAATTTATAAATTCGTATTTCACTTTGTATTAACCAAGTTATCTCGCCAAGCGTTCCCAACGGAGTGGAAGTGTGGCTGTCTTACTTCTAGTTTATAAAGCAACTAAACTTATAAGAGGATGTCCGGCTTAAATAATTAAATGCGAGTCAAGTTGACAAACGTCAAACTAAATCATACTTCCGCTTGAATAAAATTGTGTGAAATACCGGATATCCTTTATAAATTTAAGAAATACATTTAATCAGATTAACAACAAAATCATACTTCCGCTTAAAATTATTTTCCGGAAATCCGGCAAAATAAAAGAAATAGCTATCTAATCAAATTAACAACAATCAAGCTACTTCTGATTTAAATTATTACGGAAATCCGCTAGAATTATACAAAACAATTTATAACAATATTTATGCTTGGCATACAGTGAAATATTTGTTAAAATGCTATTTAACAATATTCTTAGCATTTAACTAACTCAATCATTGAAAAATCATATTTATTAAATATCAATTATTATAATATACCTTACAGCTCGGCCATCCTAGTAAAGAGCGAGTCCCTTCGCTTTAATATTTAAGAAAGAAAATTAAGTGACAATTTTAACCCATCTTAGGACAATATAGGGAAAACTTTCAAACATTATAATAAAATATTATTTTTGAATATGTTCCTTTAATATTTTTAATTTTAAATCAAAAGACTAAGGATTTAAACAACAAATATAAGTAATAATACTATTAATTAAGATTACATTAAACAAAAATTATATTTTACATAATAATATGTTCTCTTATTCTTAACATGCTTTACATTTTATGCACAGCAAAAATTATACACACTATACATTTATCTATGAATAGCACATAACAAACACTGTGGCTATTCGCTTTCGCTAGAAACTGTGCTGGGTTCATCAGATTCATAATCTCTGGAGAAGTTAAGCCAAGGATGTATTTTATCAATCGAGACAATTGCCTCATACCTTGTATTTTTACGTGTGAGCGGGGTATCCTCAACCAAGAATCTATCGTTAGGGAGCACTTTCATTATGCGATAAGGTCCTTGATATTTTACAACGAGTTTTTGGGATTTTCCATCATGTGGGACCTGTCTTTCTATGCGTACCAGATCTCCTTCTTTATATTGTCTCGCGGGTTTTCGTTTTTTGTTAAAGTGTAGCCTATCTTTGTTTTGTTGCTCACAAATTTTTGCGCTAGCTTCATCTCTCAAGTCCTGCAACTCATCTACGGGAGTTTGATTGAGGGTATCATTTATTACCGTATTTAATATCCCTTCCGTCCTGCTGGTTATGTTAAACCCAAAAAGTAATTCCGACGGGGATTTTTGTGTGGTTTTGTGCTTGGTAGTATTAATACCGACCTGTATATCGGGTATGTGATCGTCCCAAGATTTGTCGTCACCGCCATGGCCTGATGCTGAGAGTGCATCCAGGATAGTCCTATTGAACCTCTCGACTTGCCCATTGGCTCTAGGAGTGGCAACTGCATTTACGATATGTTTAATGCCAGATGAGGTAATAAAATCTTTGAATACCTTACTTGTGAAGCTGGAACCCTTGTCTGTGATGAGTCGAGTTGGCACGCCGAAATAACTCACATGTTCTTTCAAGACTCGCACTGTTGTGACTGACTTGGTGTTTTTTACTGGATTTATATTTACAAACTTTGTGAAGCCATCGACTAGGACCAGAAGGTAACAGTTCCCTTTTTTGCTTTTCACAAAAGGTCCCAGGTGGTCTGCATGAACTGTATGAAAGGGAATGCTTACCTTCTCGATGAGATGAAGCTCTCCTTCGCGTTTCCCTCCCGGTGTTTTGTGGTGGGCACACTCTAGACAAGAGGAAACATACTTTTTTATAAAGCGCCGCATTTTGGGGAACCAATAATGTTCCTGGATACGTTGCAGCGTCTTTTCGAATCCGTAATGACCTACGTCATCATGGTTCTTCTTTAAAATCTGCCAACGTACTCCTTTTGGTACCAACCACTTAATGGAGTCCCCAACCACTCGATACACACAGCCATTTTTAAGTTTATAATTTTTGTGTACATCTATAGCCTGACCAGTGCTGGGATCAGACAAAATGTCTCTTACCTTTTTTACTTCATCGTCGGCACTTTGGACCGTCGCAATCCAGTCTCGATTAGTCTGATCTAACTGTTGCACCGGCAAGATGTCTAACACATGCGACTCACTTGATTGGTCGTCGATTGGGTTTCTGCTCAATGCGTCAGCATGGGACATCCGTACACCCGGTCGATACTCGATCGTGCAATCATATTCTTGCAACTGGACCCACCAGCGAGCGATGCGGGGGATTAGATCTCGTTTGGTAAGGGTAGACCTTAGAGCATTGCAATCTGTCAAGATTTTAAATACGATTCCTACAAGATAAACTCTGAACCGGTTTAGTGAAGCGATCACTGCTAAGGTTTCCAATTCGTAAGAATGCATTTTACCTTCGTCGATAGTAGTCTTCCGACTAAAGTAGGATACTGGCTGCATGACACCATCACTGTTGCGCTGCATAAGTATACCGGCTAAACCTACCTTACTGGCGTCTGTGTGCAGTTCTGTATCGGCTTTCGGATCATACAGAGCTAGAACAGGTCTATCGACAAGCATCTCCTTCACTCTTGCAAAAGCTTCATCCTGAACCGTGCCCCAAGCCCACGTCTTGTCTTTCTTGAGGAGATCTGTCAGTGGGGAAGTAATTGTAGCATACCCTTTGATAAAACGTCTGAAGAATCCCGACAGACCCAAGAACTGACGTAGTTCGTGCTGGTTTCTGGGTGTTGGGAATTTGGATACAGCATCAGTTTTTCGGCTACCTGGACGGATTCCGTTAGAGCTTACCTCAAATCCCAGAAAATCTATAGATTCTAAGAAGAAATTACACTTACTCAGCTTTAGTGTCAGTCCTCCATTTCTGAGAAGCTGCAAAACTTCTTCAAGTCGTTGCATCCCCTCAGAAAAGTCTTTTGATGGTATCAGCACATCATCCATATATATAAGAGCATACTTCACCTTTGCATCATTAAGTATTTTGTTGATGGTTCGCTGGAAAACTGATGGAGCGTTTACAAGGCCAAAGGGCATGCGATTGAATGCGTACTGCCCGTCTGGTGTGACAAAAGCAGTAAAATCACGACTGTCTTCAGCGATAGGGATCTGGTAGTAGCCAGATGCTAAGTCTAGTGAGGTGAACAGAGTGTTACCTGCAAGTAGATCCAGCTGGTCTTCAACTCTAGGTAGAGGGTAGTGTTCCTTTTTGGTCTTCCTGTTCAATGCACGGTAATCTATACATAACCGTTTCTCACCTGTTTTCTTTTGGACCAAAACTATAGGACTTGCGTATGGAGATGAAGACTCTCTGATGATGCCGCCATCCACCATCTCTTTGACCATATCCCTTACCAGAGATCTTTCAGCATGTGACATGCGGTATGGGCGGTAAACGACTGGTTCGGAGTCCTGCAATTCTATTACCATCTCGGTGACGTTTGTGAAACCAAGATCCTTGAGACCACTACTAAAGCAATCAGAGTATTTTGATAATAATGATCGTAGCTCAGTATTTTCATCCTTTGATAGTTTAACGTTGCAGTGTATCTCATCTGTAATCTTGGAATCATCAAATACTACGCTGCAGGAACTTAGAGTGCTTTCAGGTAAGACGTTGTGTTTCTGCAAAGCTCGCGTTAGTAAAGTGCCTTCTTCAACGCTAATGGATTTAGGTGAGACATTGTAAATCAAAAGCACCCCGCGTCCGTTCCCAATGTTGTACATCCCTGGCAGTAAATAATATTCCGCACCGCTACACCCTCTCATGGAGCCATGGACGCAAGCGCAATAGGTTCCTTGTATATCTGTGGATACTTCAACTGCTCGTAATGTGTTACTTGGAATAGTGATGGTTTTAGCAGCTTTAAGAGGAACTTTAATTTGATTCATCCTTTGAAATATTATTTCATTTGGGGTCTTTGTGATTAGGATATCAGGTCTTTCCGTAAAAGTGTGACCTAGTAAGACTGGGTGAGTCAAGACATAGTCCTCTACTACGTACATATCAATAATTTCCTTTAAGCCCTGAACTTCTACCATAGCTACTGATAAACCAAGCGGGTGCACTAGGTTAGCTCCAATTCCGCGCAGTACAGGTAAATTATCCCTACAAGCAATTTTTAAGCCCATAGAATTAGCGTTACTTGCCCTAATCAATGAACACTGACTTCCTAAATCCACATGACAAGTGACAGGTAAGTCATTTACTTTAATTGTAAATATGTATTTAGAATTAGCATCAGGGGCATTATCAGTGGTTACTTCAGAAACTTGTTTTTCATTTTTTTCTGTACCCTGAATCTGAGATTTATTTTGTTCGTTATTAGATTTATTTATATTCCTGTAGCAATCGGCTGCCCGATGCCCTAGTTTCTCGCAATTAGTACATTTGATTAGAGTTTTATTACACCTAAAACTAGGGTGTCCAACCTCGCCACAATTAAAACAGCGTATACTGTTGTTGACGCCATTGGGTCTAGTCGCATTCGGCTTGGTGGATAAGAACCTACGTTCGTTGAGTTTTTCAGTACCAGGCTCACGGTTGGGACCAACTTTCACTGTCCTAAAATATTTGAGAACTTGCTCAGGCTCACTAAACTGTGCTGCCTGAGCGCCAACTTTTACGGCGCGGTCTTCAATCCCATACAAAAGGCAATCTACAGCTTGTCTCCCTGATATTTTACAGCGATTGAGCAGATTTGTTTTTGCATAATAATAGTGCTCCAGAGATTCCCCATATTTTACTCTCTTGGCCAACATCTCCGTCAAAAGTTCTGCATAGTCCTCACGGCAAGGAAAAGATTCAATCAACTTTTTTTTCCATTCTGACCATGTAAACATTAAAGTAGGCAGACCTTGATACCATGTCTTTGCGACTCCAGTCAATTTAGGTAATGAATAATGAATTATCTCTTTGTCATCCCAACCATATATCTGGGCACACTCTTCTACTTTAGTTAACCACGTTAGCATGCTTTGTTCTTTAGACATGGGATCAAATTCTGGTATTACATTATTAGAGCCAAAAGCCAGTTTGGGTTTGTCAGAACCTTTGAATCGGTCTAATATACTTAAAAATTTATCTAACATCTCAGACGTTTCAGATGTTTCCGTACGACGTACCTTTGATCTTCTTCTCTTGGCTGGCAATGAGTCATCGGTAGACGATGACGAACGGCTGCGTCTCCTCTTCGAAGACGAACGGCTGCGTCTCCTCTTCGATGGAGAACGGCTGCGTCTCCTCTTCCTCCGAGATTCAGTTTGCATGACCATGTCACTCCTTGTCATCTGTTCCTTTCCATTGTTTTCAAGGGTTCTGCGATGTCTGTCCGTTCCTTCATCAATCCTCCTTATATTTGCTACTGCTCTAGGCCTAGATCTAGGCACACATCGAGTCGAAAGCACCGGACTAATGTCACGGTCACGAGCCTCTATCCTGGACTCTCCTTCATCCTGCACCAGTCCTTCCCCTCGACTAGATGCGCCATCATTTCCGTCACTCAACCCTTTACCTCGGGTTATCCTGTGACCACACCCTTGACCAAGGGTTATCTCATCATTTTCATCCATGATAATGCAGTCTGAAACTTCCATAAAGCTTAGAATTTGCAAAAGGAAACAAACACACTATATAAAATGTAGGCTGCATAATAAAATCATGCGGCAGTTAAGTAGCGTCGTGACTTGTGGTCGTGACTACCAAAGCCAGTAAGTTAGGACTTCCTATTAGCTATAATTCTGTTTAGATTAGTCTGTTTTTCTCCAATTTTCGAATAAAAGAATGGGGGAAACAAAAATGAGAAGAAAAAAAAAAAAAACTGAACCTTTTTACACTTATTTCGGACGAAAATAATAAAAATCGTAGGCAAATTAAAATTTTAAATGAGAAATATTATAAAAGAAAGGTCTACTTACGTTTTTCCGGGCTGTGAGCGTGTTAAGATAATTTTATTTAATCTTGTCCGTCGCACTTCTGACCTATTGGGGGTGGTCAGGGTGTATAAATAATACACAATTTATAAATTCGTATTTCACTTTGTATTAACCAAGTTATCTCGCCAAGCGTTCCCAACGGAGTGGAAGTGTGGCTGTCTTACTTCTAGTTTATAAAGCAACTAAACTTATAAGAGGATGTCCGGCTTAAATAATTAAATGCGAGTCAAGTTGACAAACGTCAAACTAAATCATACTTCCGCTTGAATAAAATTGTGTGAAATACCGGATATCCTTTATAAATTTAAGAAATACATTTAATCAGATTAACAACAAAATCATACTTCCGCTTAAAATTATTTTCCGGAAATCCGGCAAAATAAAAGAAATAGCTATCTAATCAAATTAACAACAATCAAGCTACTTCTGATTTAAATTATTACGGAAATCCGCTAGAATTATACAAAACAATTTATAACAATATTTATGCTTGGCATACAGTGAAATATTTGTTAAAATGCTATTTAACAATATTCTTAGCATTTAACTAACTCAATCATTGAAAAATCATATTTATTAAATATCAATTATTATAATATACCTTACACTATAATCAAATAAAGCCTACGAGGCATCGCGGCGAAAATATGAAATAGCAGAAAATGGCACGACTGGTTAGTTTCCAAATAATGTGGATAAAATAGAATAAGGAGGATTGCGATGCAAGTCCCGTGTCTGGTAATCGAGTTAGACCCCCTCCCCCTCGGCGCCTGATTATACGCTTGTAGGGTCCAACCGGCAAGTCTAGTTGAGAACAAGCATTTCATTTGGACCTGCTACAAATTGAATGTACATACGTTTATGTTGATTACGTAGGTACGAGTATTTACTATGGAGGTGAGGCGTCATAAAAGGCAAGGGCAATCAAAAGTCTGTGGGCAAGCTTTTTAACACAAAAATTCCGATGAATAAGTCATGATTAAATAATTAATTTAAGATATACTCCTCCAAAATATCGATATATAAATAAAACTACAAAGCCGATAGTTTTATTGACGTGCATGTGTCATGCACGCCCCTAGCTTGCAATCCATTTTTGTTGTTTCTATAGTATTACAATTATCAAGTAGTTATCTTAAGATATTACTGTCATTTCTTTTTATGTTATAAAATCAAACTCTGTAAGATCACATTAATAAAAAAATTGTTTCCGCGAAATTCAATAGTTCTTTCAATTCATTGCTACTATTTCATAATTATTATTATTGAACTAATAATAATAGTATTATTTTGCTGTCCGTACCCGAACCACAATGCGACGACGTGTCAGCAGATTCCGCCTCGACCACTGCGGGATAATTCCAATAGCTTCCAGAACAGTCCACGCGCTCCCACTACAGAACAAGTATTACTACTCGCTTAATGAACTTAATCACATGATTAGGTTAAACATAAATTATTACTAAATGCGGTGCAAAAAAGGACCCTGAGCAGTTAGCGACTGACAACTAATCGAGCTGGCTCAGTGCCAATTTCTCCATAGTCGGTTATCTAACCGACCAGGGATTGTTTAGGAATTATACGTCATCTCCATATTAAATTCTTGACAGATGTATCAAAAGTCAACCACTACTCCCTGGTTATGCTCTAACCGACTATGGAGAAATTGGCACTAATCCTTTCAACATGGCTCCAAATGTTTTTTCACCGACTCGCTAAGTATGAAGGATATTACTAAAATACCTATAGTACCTACCATAGAACAACGCGATATCCTAACTATCATACTTAATTAATGGCTTTCAAGAAACAAAGCTCTTGACAATAGTAAAAGTGTGACAGAACACTATCAATCCCTTGTGCATGAGCAGGATCATAAATCACAGAAGACGCACATCAACCATGACTTTAACCTCTAACTCAGAAAAGAAAGTATGTATGTATGTGTGTATGTTAACATTAGCTAACAACTCGTGAATATTTTAAATTAAATCTGCATCAGTTTCATATGCGTTATTTTTCATATTCTGTATCGCTGCAATATAAGTTGTATGATTTATTGTTACTTGTAGTCTCAATAAACAATAAATATAAACCAATTCTCATTTTTTTACATACGTACAACTTATAAGAGGTTGACTGCTAAAAATGATGTTGGCATAACTAATGATGTAAACAAAATGTGCACTAAGCACTTTTTGTTCACATTTTTATACAATGTTTGTGATACATAAATAATACAATATACCTACATTATAGCTTATCATAATCGTGTTGCAAACAATAAAGATTCATTTTATTGTCAGTGAAAGAAAATAGGGGAAAGACAAAACTTAATGACAAGTGGACAGAATGACAGGAGATTCGCCACGCCTGTCATTTGTCGAGATTGTGTGAAGGAAAAGCATTAAGTTGGTACTTACATATACTATAATCCAAATAGAAAAAAAAAGAGAAAATCGTAATATTTAATCTTTTGTTGGTTTTTGACAGATTTCTTAAAGTGTTGTGTTTAGAAACTGTTATTGTTTTAGTTGGATTTTGACGGTGTCTACTTAAATCATCTAGGGTATTTAACTAAGTAGGTAGGTACTTACACGTTTTGGTAAACTTAGTTGTGTATAAGGAATATTGAAAGTCAATAAAATAATAAATCAGTATTGTAGTTTATTACTGTACGTTTTCGTAGATAAAAAAAAATGTTAAACCTAGATTGTACCGCCTAACAACCCGAACCTTTTTTACAGAGAACCCAAGCCAACCAAATAAATCAAATCAGACAATCAAGTAGAAAAATCTATGTCCAGTATCCAAACAATCAACTCGAATTACTATCACGTGACGTCCCCCTGCGCTTGTTTGAACTCCTTGCTCTCCTGGGATCCTGGTATTTGTTTTAAAGCTTTATTACTAAGTAATGTGTGCTTAGGTCAGCCCTTAAAAATTTCCGCGTTTCTACCGTATTTGCCAATATGTTTAATGCGAACGAAAGTGAAATGTCGGTTTTGAGTTGGTATGAATAGGGTTCTTGGGTAAATAATGAATATTCGTAGGTTTGTTTTTAGCGATTCACAAGTATAGTGGTTTGCAATGAAAACCAGCAATCATGTAAACAAACCAAATTGTCACGATTACTCCGTAATCACATACATTTTCGATCAATTTATGAACATAGTCTGATTTCAACGAACACACCATTGTTTTCACATTATCTTCAACACGATTTAACTTGTATTTATAAGTTAAATTTGTTAAAACATTTGCAACGTAAAAATTTCGAAGTATTTGACAAGCTGTCATCTTAGTTTTTTACTCATCGAACTCTATAAGTCATTGAAAAGTTAGTGTTGTTCGTAATCTGAAGTTATCTTTTATTTTTAATTTAATAAATTATTTTAATTTAATATTATTTGAATACAATTTAAAAAAAATTCAAGAGCTTAATATAATTAACCAAAACGAAAAAAGGAAGAGGAAGAAATGAAAAAGCTCGACGGCATTTTAGACATGGCAAGCGATGACATAGTGGTTCCATTTATAATTACGGTCACCGGCGACACTTCTGATAGTGATGATGACGAAGACGAAGATTTAAATTTGTTTTAATAAACACTTTTTTTTATATATAATCAGTTTTATTTTATAGTCTATGGCTTATATATTTAATCTAATTAGAACACTATGACATCACTATGGGCATAAACAATACCTACGCTGTCAATGTCAGTCCGCCATATTTGTTTACATGATTGTTGGTTTCTATTGCAAACGACTGTACAGTTCGAGCCGACTGATCTATTGAGAATTCACGAGTGTACATAATAGAATGAGTCCTGTCTCATCTGCATCTAGGCGGTTTATATTTAATAAAGGTTCCTAAATAAAATTACTTTATTTATTTTTCACGGACCATTTCGTATTTAGCGCATAGCTAATTAAAATATTAATATGACTGCATTTTCAAAAAGGCTTCGCCATATTTGGAGTAAGTAGAGTGCCTATAGAGAACAATGCACATCACAATTCAAAAAATTGCCGGCAATCCCCACAGGTACTTACATTAGCATTATCGTCACAAGGATCTACTATGTCCATCGTAATTTATTCAGAGGTTGGAATACAAAAAACTTGTTCGCACCAGGGCTACGGAGGGCGACGAAGGTGTCAATTTTGAAAGATTGCACCGCGTCATGAATATTATATCAACGAGACGGGCTAGGGCAAACTGTACCGTATACTAGGGCCCGCATTTTAAAATAAAACTTCAAAACACCCCGTGACATTTACATGAAAAATATACAGAAACTATAGATGGTGATTTAATAAAAAAAAATATGAAAATGATTTACTCGTACGTATATGGCACTTTTTTATATAGTCATGCTTTATCAAAATAAACACGTATATCGGGTATTTAGAAAGATATTTGGCACATTAAGCCTCTAGACGGCATTGTCTAAATTTCTAAAATAATTGTGGTTATGATTTAATTGTTGAGTTTAAGTAAATGTTTAGTTAACCCTTACCAGGTTTCTAGTGGGAGTTTAATGGGTTAATGTATTATTTCTAGAATCCACGTGGTCATCTAAGTAAGTCGAAGCAGCCCAAGCCCTCGGTAAGAGTTAAGGGTATTCCGCGATAATGCGACAGGGTCGTTTGTGGGCCGTCAGCCTATGTCATTTCACACGGATTGGCCCTTTGTTAAACGCAACACGTACCCTGTTAGGTGATGACTACCGCTACGATTGACAAATTTGACAATCTTTTTTTTTTTCATAAATATTTTCTGCAAATTTTCTGTCGACAAAAAGAGCAAGTGACATTTTATTTGATTGAGGTGCGAAAAGGTTGTTTGGTTTTTTAAAAACAAATAGGATTCGATGTTCAATTTAAACTATGGTTGTATTGAATTTATAGAAGTTATGTTTTGCTGTCGTACACGCTTATTAAACACGATCAAACGCGTGTATGGTTTCCGGCCCCTACTTTCTGTTGTGCCTGTAATATGAGTCTTATTTATTTATTTATTCTTCATTGCACAATATACAAAAGTAATTATGTACAGGCAGGTAAATGTAAAAAATAGTCTACAGGAGTTATTGGTTGGTGGCTGTTAGCGCTGGTGATTTATATCACGCATTGTGTGTAAGATTTGTATCGCACGGCTTTAACCGTCATAGTAAAGTTCCTATAACTTTGTGGTAAAATAAATAATAATTATAGACAATACCATGCACTAACTGGCTATACATACATTGTCTTAGTAGGTATGCACGCTCCGGTGTTAGTTGTAACCGGTTACCGGGCCTGATATACTTAGTCGTATTTTTGTATACTACCCTCCTAATATATTAAGCATAATTATGTATAAGAATGTATAACTATGTACACTTGAACATTTTTCTTTTATAGTAAAGCTAATGAACGACATACTGTTTAGCTTAACTGTCTGATAAATTATGTACTTACTTAAGTAACCCTAAATGCTCTAAATGAAAGACTATTTAGTAATTAATATTCGGCTCTTTTTGGTCTGTAATAGTTTATTAGAGATAACTAGCATAGTATATGTCTTGTAATGACTGTTTGTAGCCAAAATAAAGAAAATAAATAAAATAAAAATAAATAAAAAATATTTTATTTCATACTTAATGTCCTAGTTAGATAACGTTAAATTGGGTATACATTTGTGCACACGTAAATATACCAGTTACAAGCATTCTTATGTTGAAGAAATATAAAATAAATGAAAGTACCTACTTACTTGTTACTTTTTAAGCAGTGTGAGAAAAGTTGGAACACGGCGAGTGGCGCCTCCCCTCACACCCTCTGGAATGATAATGTCTACGTTTATTTTTTGAGATCGTTTCTACAAAAACTTACAACAAAAGACATAAATAAAAGATTTTACTCGGTTCGATAGACCGATAGTTCTTGAAGAGGAAATCGTAAAAATAAGTTTTTCTGCGTCGCCGCCGACACTGTCTGCTTGACAAAATACTGGGCAAATAAAAACGTTTCTTTTGATTTATATCAGGTTTTTAGGTCATTTATAGATATAAAATATATTATGCTATTTAGCTGACCCGTGGTTATAACCACGTTATAGCTACCTATACTTAAAAAAAACTATATATGGACTCAGTGAAAAAAAAAACTTTTTTTAGAATTTGACATTGTGCTTACCTATAGTCAACATAAAAATGTTTCCTATCGCTTACCACTTGGTTGCAACGTTGAAAACCTATCACACGCACTCTTTACTCGTCAGAAAACTCAATTTTAACCGTTCCCCATGTTTCCCAACGAAACGTATCAAATTATTTTCACGTCAGACGCAACTCACGAGGTCGCGAGGCACTTGATTTCTGAACTAAAAATATAAATTGATTTTATAGCTCTCTTCTGATTAGAAATCGACTTTTTATTACACGCCGCATTATAGAAGTTTTTATTAAATGTATTATATTGACAATATTTTAATGAATTCCTTTTCATTTTCTTGTGACAACAAAACATAATGTAAGTCAGCCGCCGCCCGCCCGGGCTACAAATTTATTAAAACGCATTCGCGGGAAAACGTTATAATTTATTTAAGGAACAAAAATCCTCTAAAGTAATATCCATTGAAGCGTATTTTAAAAGAGGAGATGTAAAGCTGCTGGGGATACGTATTAGCGTTTAAATAATTCAGAATATCTTTCGCCGTATTATGTCATTTACGGTGTTACCTTCAAAAGGAGTATTTACACAAAAGAAGAGCGAATCAAAAATGATAATTATATGCAAATCCGCTGATCCTTGAGTGCCGCTCTTGGCTGAAATGGAAAGGCATCTTTTGTGATGGCCGGGAGATAGTGAATAGCAATATTTAAATTAAGCTTTTATTTCAAGCGAGCGAGTGAGGGTAAGCAAAATATTGTGATCATGCAAGCATTTTGTGTTATAATTAAAAATTTATTTCGTCTCTGTAATTAGAAATTTAACTTACGAAAAACTTTGAAAGTAATATTTAGTTTTCTCCATTATTTTTCTCCTGAATATGAAATATAATTTCGTTAGTTTCTTAAATATAAAATACAGATACTTCGTCAGTTTTTATGACTTCCTTTCAAGAGCTCTTAGTGTCCGATGTTTAAAGTTTTTATGACCATTGTGATATAACGTTAGTGTCATTTTTATAACTTTATGCTTCGTAGAGTTCACAACACTTTTACTTAGACGAGTAGATACCAAAACAAAGCAAGCCCTTCTTTAGATAAAATCTATCAGAATAAAAACTTTACAGTAAACAAAAGAGGCAGGGAAAAGGATACATGTTGACATGATTCAGTATTCAGTGGACGCGTCTCTTCGTTAGGACAGTCGACAACCTGCGCATTGCATATGTTGTCCTGGTACCCGTGAGCACGTTTTTCCTTTAGTTTTCGTTAAACTTAGTTTGTTGTGAAAACTGAATTTGCCTTGATTTCCAGGAAAAACTCGTATAGTTTGTTTACAGAATATAAAGTTTTAAGAAGTTGTCGATGATATTCTAGTATAAAATTACATATTACTGTCTGTATTAAATCTTTAATTTGAGTATTAAAACCAAAATATTGAATTACTCCCCTTTGTTCATAGTAAGTAATACTAATAACGTAGAAAGCGAGACAAAGGCTTACACTATTACTAAGAAGAACCGAAGAGCTCTTATAAGACCTTCATTATTATTAATTAACTATTTCATTAGTATAATTATTGCGCAATGTAGGGTTGGGTTTAAATGGACGTATGGCATGTTTTATTAATATATTGACATAAATCAAACGTCAAAAAAGGTTTTTTTTTAAATGGCTTAAAAAATTGGTTTCGTTTGGTGATGGCGTTTTTTGGGAGGAACTTTTTTATTGCTCGCAAGAGTTTTAATCTAGCGTAGGTACCTAATAAAGAATATGATTGCACTGAAAAATATTCAAACTTACTCTCTGATTTTTAATTGGAAAGAATTCTGACATTTTATAAGTGATGCGACTAAAAAAGTTCTTTACCGAAAATATGAAAAATTGCGATCCATTTCTGGGCAATAATTTTTTCTTAATATTTTTATACAAAAAGATAAATCTAAATATTTACTTGCTCAAGTAAACTAATACAAAAATAACAAATATTTCAATATAATAGCTGTTCCCGCGAGCTTCGCTTCGCCTTAATAAGTTTTCCCGTGGGAATTCCGCGATAAAAAGTAACATATGTGTTAATCCAGGGTGTCAGCTAACTTCATTCCAAATTTCATTAAAATCGGTTCAGCCGTTTTGACGTGAAGAAATAACAAACACATACATACATACATACATACACATATACACTTACAAACTTTCGCATTTATAATATGAAGTAGGATCACGACTCACGACCCATGTATCGAATTAATTTTAATTGCTTTATTTTATTCTTTAGCATGGCATCACTTCTTACTAAATTCAGGGATAATAAACCTTTTTAATCAATTTCAAAAAAAGATTGTCTATTCGGTAAGTACATATAATATGTTCGGTATGTATGTAAGATTATTGGAACTGCACCATATTGACATATGAAAATACGAGTATTAGGGCTAATAAACAAATATTCAAAATTTTATAAATGTTTATGTACCTATGTACGTTTATATGCTTGTTGGTATGTATGTTTGTCCACGCATATCTCCGAAACGATTGATCCGATTGTCACTATTCTTTTTGAGGGTTCCGTACCTCAAAAGGAAAAAAAGGAACCCTTATAAGATCACACTTTGTTGTCACCACCTTTTTTCTCGGAAACGGGTAAAGATATCAAGCTGATATTTCGTATAGATGTACATAATTATGATGAAATTAAAAGGAAAACTACCTCAGGTAATTAAGTATACTTGTACGGAACACTCACTGCGCGAGTCCAACTGGCTCAGTCGGGTAAGCGCCCGCTTCTCAAGCAAGAGATGCGAGATCGAATCTCGGCGCTGACATGTAGGTAACAATGAGTTCTTTGAATTTAAGTACAATGTATACCATCGCTCTTACGGAGAAGGAAAACATCTGTGATCATTATGTGAACCCACCAACACCGCAGTGGACCAGCGTGGTGGGAAATGGTCCAAGCTTAGGAAGGCACTATGGAGATGCTGGAGGCGGGTTCCGCTCATCTGGCATAATCTTTATTGACCAAAACTCATTTCGCATAACTCGTATGGTCTAAACTTTTTTGGTCGAACCATCACTTTGCCAAGACTTATGTGGCATAAGGCTCGTTTCGTCTAAAACTCTTTAGGCACAATCTTTAAACACCTAAGTTTCGTTTGCTCAAATTTATGTTCGTCTATACCTATGTATAATCTTGTTTCTCCTAATGTTATCTTAATAAATAATATATTAATATAAGTATGTAGTAAATGTACAAATTGTGGTATTTTTCTCCTACATCCCGAAAATCACGATATTGTATGATAAAAAAATCGAAAGTTAACGACCAATATAATTATTACAAACCCCATGAGATCGAAGCCTAAAAATAGGTGCGACGACGAGCAAAGCGAGGAGGAGCGTGTTAGGTGCACATGTTCATCAAAACCAAAGCGGAGCGCAGCGAAGCGGAGCGGAGCGTTTTCCAAACAGCGGAAACAATACAAGGCACCAGTTTGCGCTATGTAGGGAGACGCTCCGTCAAAGTTAACTTGGCAAACTTCGTCAAGTCTTCTCGTCGCCCATACCACAAAGTCTCAAGACGAAAGTCTTTGATCAGTGTGTCCTACCGGTTATGACCTATGGGGCTAAAACGTGGACACTTACTGTGGGACTGGTTCACAAACTGAAGGTCACTCAGCGAGCTATGGAAAGAGCTATGCTTGGAGCTATGCTTGAAAGATCGCATCCGGAACGAAGTAATCTGACAGAGAACTAAAGTCACCGACATAGCTCACCGAGTTAGTAAGCTTAAGTGGCAATGGGCTGGTCACATCTGTCGAAGAACCGATGACCGATGGGGTAAACGTGTTCTGCTGTCTTACTCCCAGCGATGAGTCGCTGACACAATTTCACCTGTATCGCTAATTTGGTACCTCCACCGCACATTTTAGACTCACAGTTTGCTGTGACGACACGCAAGCCAGTCAGTGCACACAATACAATTTTATAGAGCGACATCTCTTTTTTTTACCTCTATTCAAATACGAACGCAACATCGCCCTGACATCGGCGCGGCTACCGTTTCAAAAATAATTACTAGTTGTTTTTAGATATATTTTCTACGACAGCGATAATTATATAAGATAATTGAGATTATCTTTAATTGTATTTTTCACTGTTTGTAATATATTTAGGTAGGTACGGTAATTATTTCTCACCGTAGGTAAATCCCCTTTTAATTTGGAGCGCCGCACTTAATAAAATGGATACAGGGACTAAAAAAAATATATTATAGTCTCAGATGTCCAGACTCGTATTGAAAAAGTGCCCAGCCCAAAAAGGTTTGTGATCTCTGATTTGTCTAAAATTGATAACTGTCAGAATTCCGTAAGATTACTAATAACAGTGTAGTGTACAGTAGTAGGTACGTACAGATATTACATTTTTGAGAATTGGATATTGCTTGAGAGGAACACACCCTAAGAAATAGTTGAATTCGGTAACATAAATACCAATTTGTGTTATTAATAATTTCATAGTCTACTGAGTCTATCATATCATTATTGTAAAAAACTGATAATATTTGAATAATATAAGTCTGCCAATTATTTTTTCTAAGTTGCTATTTTTTGCAAGTTCTTCTGATATTTACTACTACTTTACGTTGAATATTAATAAATTTAGTGCTGAAATTAGCATTTTTAAAGTAACTTTCGGAGTTAGCCATTCGTTAAATAGTAAATCAAACAAAAATATAAAAGTTTCTTAACTTCAACGCTTTATTTACATTGAATTTCAATTTAATTTAATACTGGAAACTTGTATTTATCCAGCACATTTCGAGGTACTTACTAGATATTCTGCCCGTCTTTCAATTTCATATAAGTATATACCTATGTGGTATTAGGTAAGATTTTTTCGTTAACATGTGCATTTTAGAAGCTTGTTAAATATTTGCGAAAAGTAAACTCGAATTTGTATGAGACAGTGCAAAAAAAGGGGGCTCTTAAAAGCCATACGAATTTGGGTTTACTTCTCGAATAGTAAACCTCCGCCCACCGACGTCGAGAAAGTGTCCTTACACTTGTTAATACGATGTGACGTATTTCAATCCACATTACCTTAATATATTACACTATCAGCTACGTGGTTGCATCTATAAATCATGCTTTTTCTGTAATTTGTCTAGACCAGATCGGAATAGCTGTATATATCTATATAATATACATATTTCTGCCAACGCTGTTCTAGGATTGGTTGAAACCATTTTATTGCTCGTTAGGGATTGACAACAAAAGTTTGAAAACGGAACGTAATATCGATAGTAAATAAATATTTCACAGTCAAGCGAAAGTAGACCTTATCTACCCTTAGATGTAAATCAGAAAGGCTAAGAATAAGTAAGGTTGTTGGTAGAAGAGAGGTACTTGGAGTAGTCAGTTAGTCAGCGATTTTATTGAGGTTGTTTAGACTCAATCACATTCGGAGTCGTAAAATGGAAAATAAAACCTATAATGAACCAACTTTATCTTGCTGGTGTTGCTAACAAAGTAAAAAATATATCATACCACTCGTTTTAAATAGAGTGGCGTTATACAATTTTATTGAAGTGTTTATTTCAAGATCCGAAATCCGCAATCTCAGATAAACCCTGCGGGTTTTTGTGGTTGTTGCATGTATGTAATAGATTAAGCTTACGGAAATAAAAAACTTAATAATAAATAAGTAATTATTTTTATAATAACGTAAAAAATATTGATTTCCTCTTGAGAGAGAGCTCGGCGCGGCGCAAGACATGCTATCTTTTTACATGTCAAATGTCCATATTGCCCACCCCAAAGCATGGCCCAACCCACAAATAGAACCCGGGACTTCTGGGTTGGCTGCTTCTACCACTAGACTACAGAGGCAGTGATCCTATATATTATATAATTATAATATATGTTTGACACCACAAAACTCCGGTTTGAGCGATTTTTGGTTGGGGATTCACAACTTCGGTAAGTAATTTAAAATGATTTAGGCAAAACCTGCCGAGCTGGCAACACTGGCAGCAAATATTAGCTCGTCTGAAAGCGATTGCTGCACAACTTCCAAGTTCTCTATTGTGCGGTTAATTTCTAGTTGGATTTTATCTTTTTGTTTATGGAGGTGGTTTACAAAACTTTGTTTAAATAGTGTTATTAATTTGCGTTTTGAAATTAAAGTTTTGAACTGGAAATTCTGATTTGGTCTGGAAGACTGGAAATATTGGTATAGTGCGGGTAGCTTCATAGAACACTTTAGGTATATTTTGGACCGTACTTATAATCTATTCGTGTGTAAGTTAAACTCTGTAAGTAGTAAGTATACTTACCTACCATGTACTGTGAGACTACACTCAGTCTGCTGTACTTACTTACCTAATACTTTGGATCTCTCGGTATTATAATTTAGTTTAGTGCCAATTTCTCCATAGTCGGTTAGAGCATAACCAGGTATTAGTTGTTGACTTTTGACACATCTGTCAAGAATTTTATATGGAGATGACGTATAATTGATAACCAATCCCTGGTCGGTTAGATAACCGACTATGGAGAAATTGGCACTTATCCTTGTAACTGTGACAGATATCAAACATTTACATGTCAAACTATCATAGGACTTATCTTTTTCTATCGATGATTAAAAATAGTAGCATAAATATAGTTTATCTGTATAATACACCTAACGCACCTAATACAATGAAGATTAATCACGGGAATATGACTTAACCCGTTGCAATATGAAATGACAGATGCCTTGTCTGCCGTTAACTTAAGACCTAAAAGTTGCCAACAAGCAGCATTAAAACTTTCCCCGACCGTGCTTAAGGTATTGTCTTATAAGAGGGTACTGATCATCAATTTTCTCAAATGGCCAAGTTGCTAAGTTACCCTCTTGCCCTAAGCCCTAGAGGTCATCTCCTCTTACAGTTAATTATAATAATTGAAGGGATCCTCCTTACTTCGTATGTGATTTAGTTAAAGATTTGTTACCGGTGTTGTAGGCTGATGGTCGAAGATTTATACTCATTTCAGAACTATTTAGTATGAACATTAGACTTTTGTTATGAGTTACTCCTTAGTGAATAAGTACTCCTAGTTTATCTGCTGAGAATGAAAAGTTAAACAGAACTTGAGAATGAAATGCAGCGCTGTGATTGGATGATTTTTTTCGGTGAGCAAGAGTTATGATGACTCAGGGAGTTATTCTAAACAGCATTTGTTTTACGACTTTTGGAAATTTTCAATAGTACCATTTTTAGAACACCCTGTATAATACTATGTATACTGTACAAGAAACTAATACGAAATTACCTATTACCTTGTACTTCTCTACAATAAGGAACACAATTGATACATAAATAGATTACCTTCCAAAGAGACCCTTCATTTCTGATGGATAACCAAATTACTTTGACAGACAAATGCATATTAGCATACAGCCAGTTAACAAAGAGCTCTGTATAACACCGATGGAGAAACAACACTATTAGATCATAGGGGTCGCAGTAGTTGGCTGACCTGGTAGGAGCTGTTTCATGCGCAGTAAAGATATTAGAAGCATTATTATGATTTTGTAAATTGGCAATTTGTGTCTGCATTGTGATAATTCGCTCATTTCTAGAAGCATATATATATATGTATAGTAATTCAAAAACCTCTACAAAATAAAATAAGACATGAAATGCGATATGGAAAATTATTTTATTTTATCTTTGAACAAAGTTACCCACTTGACTTGCCAAAGTTTTTTTGTAATGCTTATGTTATTTTTATTTACTGACCTATGAAATTTAAAAAATTAGACGGTATTTAAAATATGTATGGCTGTCAAAAGCTTTATAAATCTGTTTCATTTGTTTTAAACAATAAACAATGTTAAAAGTTTTTTTTTGATAATACAGTTATTGTTTAATTACACTTTACAATTAACTTAAATATTATGATTCCACTGAATTCGTATTATCAGTAACAATGTCTATATTACATCTCTATTTACATCTTACCGATACAAAGTGATCTGAAGGGAGCCACAATCTAAACACTAAAATGCCTATCCAATGCCATACGATAACGTATAATAGCCTCAAAGAGCTACTAAACTCATTTGCCTGCAAATAGTTTCAAACTCATACCCACGTGAAGTGCCCCTTAGTTTACTCGAACATTCCATCCGAATTTCATATAAGTACCAATGTATTTACCCATGGATGGCGTGGATTCAATAATCAATATTGAGCGCAAAATTCAATACATACTTACACCAACAGCAAAAATGTACTTAAAAAAATGTAATTAGGTACCATTAGTCTCGTCTGTTACAATTATCTCACTCTGCTGAAAAGCAGTAGGTACCTCTATTTCATATCTATAAGTAGTTACTTACTTAATTTACAATCTTGACTCGCCAGGCAGCCATAACTGAAAGTCAACATTCACAATTTCAAAAACCAATTAAAATTTCAACAACCAATAGAAACTCATTTCAAAATTCCATAATAAATTTAAAAATCGAACAGACAGCGAGCATTGGCTTTTAGAAAATGCTTATAATATGTTGATGTTTTGCCGCGAAACTTTTAATGTATGCCCGTCTCGGTTCTCTTGAGCTAAGAGTGGGGAGAGGGGAAAGGGGGGAAAACTTGCTCCGTCGATTCCAGATGCCCCAAGAACTGATTTAACTGCGTTCTCCCGCCCACTGCCTTTGGAATGAATTTCTCGAGCATTTAGGTACCTTCCATACGTCTATTGTGCACTTATGTGATTGTAGTTGACAACAGTCTGTATTACCTATGTGTTCTATCTAGACTTTGTACACACTTAAAACAAACAGGCTGAGTTGAACCATATCATTATCATTATATAGGAAATCAGGGGATTTACAAGCAAAAACGAATTTTCGGTAACAAATGATGCCTTTTTATTGTTCCATAAAAACCGCCATTACACGTTTTTTTACAACACTTTTTCACTCTGACAGTTGCCTCCATTTTGCGGAACATCCGTAATCAATTACTTACTTTTAAAATGTCATTATAGTATTTATGCTTATTTATCTCAATCAAATGAATCACAAAAACAATTAATATTTTAGAATAGGATTTAACATGTTCATTTATAACAATTTAAAGAAAATAGCCATTTTGGAAAGTCGTTGACCTCCTTTTTAATTTACTAAAACAACCAATCACAATCCTTTACTGATCGACCAATCACATTTGAATTACCCATAGACACTTCTCAATAGTCAAATGTATTACTATTTATTATTTATCTTACATTCGGCCTTTCCTGACACAAAGTTTGTCCTCAAACTTACTTATATTTAGGTACCTAACTTTATATTATTCCTTAAAAGGCAACAAATCAACATCAACTTTTATAATACTTTCTTAGTAGATAAGGTTTAAAAAGGCTGAAAATAGGTATATGTTATAGAAACTAACATAACAACAACATCAACTTTTATAAAAATTTCTTTGTCATTAAGGTTTAACAGACTCACAATATATTTTATAGAAAAACTAACACAGCAACAACATCAACTTTTATACAAATATCATTAAGGTTTAACAGACCAATATATTTTATGGAAATTAGCACATTAACTTTATAAAAATTTCTAAGTGTTAAACAGGCTCACAAAATATTTTATAGAAATTAGCACAATAAATGTTTATAACAAATCTTTTAACATGTATTATTATCTATAGGCGGCTCTATCAACGCCTGTACAATTTTGGATGGCTCTGTCAACATCCCACAACAGTTTTATTATGAGCGGCTCTATCAACGCTCTACAACTATTTGGGCGGCTCTATCAACGTCCCACAATTTCAATGAGCGGCTCTATCAACGCTCTACAACTATTTGGGCGGCTCTATCAACGTCCCACAATTTCAATGAGCGGCTCTATCAACGCTCTACAACTATTTGGGCGGCTCTATCAACGTCCCACAATTTCAATGAGCGGCTCTATCAACGCTCTACAACTATTTGGGCGGCTCTATCAACGTCCCACAATTTCAATGAGCGGCTCTATCAACGCTCTACAACTATTTAGACGGCTCAATCAACGTCCCACAATATCATAAACTAATAATTATCAGTCTTAACTTTATTAATAAAATGTATAAACACAAGTTTCAGGTAAACAGTAGGCTTATCTATACATGTACTTTATCTGTTACACTTTATATTATACAAAATATATGTAATTTATTTACTTAAAAAAATATTTAGACCTTGCACAAATGAATCAAATACTATTAATCACTTTCATCCGTGTAACTGTCACTTTCTGTACTGGATTTGTAATCACTATAGGTTGTGATCCACGGCTTTATACGGTCGGCGGCCCATATGTTACAATAAGTTTTCTGAGTAATTTTTGAACCTGGGATACTTGAAACTTCATAACGATCATTTTCTAGTACTTTAGTAATTTTGTAGGGACCTGTAAATTTTGGAAGAAGCTTCTTACTTTTACCATCATTACCCCCGACTGGCTTAAGTAGTTTAACTAAATCTCCCTCCTTGTAAACTTTAGCTTTTATTTTATGCCTGTCGTATCTAGCTTTTTGAGCGCGTTGATCCTTCTCTATATGTTCACTTACTTTTCCTCGAATGTCCTGAATTGATGATCCTGACTGTCGTGTTTCATTTAATATTTTAGCAAATACATTTTCTCCCTGATTAGACATAGTAATTCCAAACAGTGCTTCGGATGGAGCTTTTCCTATACCTTTATTTAATGTGTTGTTCATTCCCCATTGTAATTTACCTAAAACCGTATCCCAATATTTTTCCCCCAATTTATCTGTATAAGCCGTTAAAGCGTCAAGTACTGTTCTGTTGTACCTCTCCACTTGGCCATTGGCTCGTGGGGAGGCAACTGCGTTTAATATATGGTTTATTTTGGACTTGTCACAAAATTTCTTAAACTCCCTAGATGTAAAGGACGACCCTTGATCTGATATTAATCTATTTGGATAACCAAAAATAGAGAAGATTTCTTCCAAAGAACGAATTGATAGATTTGACTTCAAATTTCTGAGTGGCTTAAGAAGACAGAATTTTGTGAATCCATCAACCAGAACAAGCAAATATGAATTCCCTCTTGCGCTCTTTACAAAAGGTCCCAGGTGGTCAATGTGAACGGTATCAAACGGTTTATTAACTTTATGTATCGGATGCAAAAGACCTTCTTTTGGACCACTTGGTTCCTTGCTATATGCACACTCTATGCAGGAATGTACATATTTCCTTATGAACTTTTTCATTTTTGGAAACCAAAAGTCTTTGCTTATTTTATCTAATGTCTTTTCTACACTGAAATGACCGATGTCATCATGGTTTAATTTACACAATTGAAACCTTGATGCTTTCGGTACAACCCACTTTAAATCATCTCCAATTCTTCTGAATAATTTATTATCTTTAAGAACGTAATTCTTTTTAATTTCAATGCTCTCTTTATCTTCTAAAGTCTTCCGAATTCTTTGAACGTCTGAATCTGCTAACTGCTGGCTTAAAAGCCAATCTTCTTGCGTTATTCTCATAATACTAGGTATGCCCTCTTGTGTAAATAATGATTCGTAAGGTTGCGGGTTTCGGCTGAGCGCATCAACATGAGACATCATAGAGCCAGGCCTATACACAATATCAAAGTTATATTCTTGCATACCTATCCACCATCTAGCAATACGGGGCATCAGATCCCGCTTGGTGAATGTCGCTCTTAATGCATTGCAATCAGTCACCAGCGTGAATTTTACACCCAGTAGGTACACACGGAACCTTTGTAGTGAAGCTACTACAGCCAAAGTTTCAAGTTCATATGCATGATATTTTTCTTCATCCATAGAAGTTTTTCGACTAAAATATGCAATAGGCTTCATAGACCCTGAAACTTTGTCTTTCTGTATCAATATACCAGCAATCCCATGTTTACTTGCATCAGTATGTAAGAAAGTCTCATTTTTAGGATCATATAAACCCAAGAGTGGCCGTTGTATTAAGGCATGTTTTAAATTGTTAAAAGCAGTTTCCTGTTCTGCGCCCCAACACCAGGCACATTGCTTTTTTGTTAGATCTGTTAGAGGTTTCGCAATTATAGAGAAATTCTTGATGAATTTACGAAAATAGCTAGCCAATCCTATAAATTGCCTTATTTCATGTACATTACGTGGCGTCGGAAAATTTTCTACAGCAGTGATCTTAGCTTTTCCAGGTCTGACTCCACTCTCGCTTATTTCATGTCCCAGATATTCTAGTGTTTCTTGAAAGAAATTACACTTTTTGAGATTCAAAGTTAATCCTGCGGCCTGTAGTAATTGAAAAGCTTTCTCTAACCGATCAAATTCTTGTTCGAAATCTTTACCCGGAATTAAAATATCATCCATATAAGCAAGGGTTGAGTCATGCCGGGAGTTACCTAAGACTTTGTTAATAGTTCTTTGAAAAACCGCTGGGGAATTTACTAAACCAATCGGCATTTTTTTGAATTGATACAATCCATCGGGAGTTATAAAGGCTGTAAGGTGTCTACACTCTGCACGAATAGGTATTTGATAATAACCGCTCGCTAAATCAAGGCTAGTGTAATATTTATTTCCATTTAGTACATCTAGCTGGTCATCAATCCTTGGCATAGGGAAGTGGTCCTTCTTTGTTTTACGGTTTAAAGCTCTAAAGTCTACACATAATCGGTATCCACCCGTTTTCTTTGTTACTAGTATAATTGGACTTGCATAAGGAGAATTAGACTCCTCTGCTATATCATTATCAATCAACTCTTTCACCATTTCACGTACCACTTCTCTTTCCATATAACTTAATCGATAAGGTCTATATGAAACAGGTGTATTATCTTCTAATTCTATATTCATTTCTGCAATATTTGTGCTGCCAAGCTCTGATAAGTTCTGTGCAAAACAAGTCCTGTATTTATTTATTAAAGAGACTACAGATTGATTCTGTTCTAAGGTAAGCTCAGGATTGATGTTTATGTCATCTTCTGTTATAGGTGTAAGTTCAGAAGGCTCTATTATCCTACCACAAAAGCTGTCTTGGTTATTAAGGTTTACATCCATAGGATTGATGACTTCAGCACGAGCCAAAACGATTCCTTTCGTTAGAGGCAAAGGTTTATCAGTGTGATTACACACGGCAATTTTACAGCCTCCTTCATGCAAACTGTAAACACCTCCCAATACAGTGTAGTCATTATTATTTGGGCGGCGAACTGTTGTCTCTACAAGAATATCGCCGTTGAATTTTTCACTGTCTGAACATTCTACGTAATCTATTTTATTTACCATTATACTAGAAACCACTCTCAAAACTCTCTTTTCAGAATTATTATCATTCTCTGTCAATATATTGGTAAGTTCCGGTGGGAGGTCACGTTTTATTATATCTAGTTTGATATTCGTTTTAACTATTAAAAGCTCAGGAAGCTCTGTAAAATCTTGTCCAACAAGCAATGGTTCTTCTATCATGGAATTTTCGACTATATAAGCATCAATCATAGCTGATACTTCTCCTAACGTTAACTCAATGCGTGTATATCCTAAAGGTGTGTAAGCTCCGTTTCCGAATCCCTTTACATTAGGTACATCAGTATTGAATTGCAATATATTGAGCGCATGTTTTTTAACAAGATCTAGACTAATAAGGGTGCAATCACTTCCAAAATCAACAAAACATTTTGTTTTAATAGTACCGTTTATTATAGCTTCTTTGTGATATTTAGCATTTTTGGATGTGTTACTCTGTGTGAATAAAGTCTTTTTTTCTATTACACTGTTGTTATTATTGTTAAATTTATTTTTATTTCTGTAACAATCTTCTGTTTTATGTCCCACTCGATTACAGTTTGTGCACTTTACTATTGGTTTTGAACATTTATTTGATAAATGTCCCTTTTCTTTACAATTGTAACAAAATAGTTCCGGTGTAGTAGTAGAATGACACTGAGCACCACGGTGTCCTCTTTTGTTACATTTAAAACAGACTATGTCATTGAAAGTGCTTGCACTACCTCGAGGTCTAATTGCCCTAAAACTAGACTCGCGATCTCTACATAAATCCTTAAGAAATTTAAGTAAATCTTCAGGATCATACAATCGTGCCGAAGACGCACCTGCTCTTATAGTCCTATCATCTATACCGTGTATAAGGCAGTCAACTGCTTTCTTACCTTTAATTTCGCATGCATTTAATAATACCATTTTATCAAAATAGTACCCATCAACTGACTCCCCTATCTTCATTCTTCGTTCCAACATCTCCGTTAGTAATGATCCGTGATTTGTTTCAGAAGGAAATGCTTTTATCAAACGATCCTGCCATTCTACCCAAGTCAACAATATAGTCTGTAGGCCCTCATACCACTTTTTAGCATGACCCTCTAATTTTGGTAAAGCAAAGTGTCTAGTCTGTTCGTCAGTCCACTTGTATATTTGAGCACATTCATTTACCTTAGCTATCCAAGATTCTATTCTTTGATTCTTTTGTGCAGGATCAAAAACAGGCAAAATATTTTTATCATATGTCATACGACCATTATTTTGTGTTAAACTTTGTATAAGAGAAGAGAGATCTTGTACACTAATTGACATATTTGGAGAATTCAGTGATACAAAATTAGGTTGGCTCACTTGTTGAGGTAGTGTCTTCACGGCTGCAGGTGCAGAATTTTGTGACTCCAACAGCATCTCGGTACAGGGCGTTGTTGACTCTTCCATCATGGGCATCGACATCGATGCTGGCTGCTGCTCTCTCGCAGTATGCCCCACACCCGGTGCAGACTGCTGCTCTCTTGCAGTTGGCCCTGCTCTCGGTGCAGGCTGCTGCTCTGTCGCAGTTGGCCCCGCACTCGGTGCAGGCTGCTGCTCTCTCACAGTCAGTCTCTCAACAGGTTGTATTGGTTGAGTCCCCTGAAAAATGCAGCACAGTGGAAGGTCATTATTCAATAGTTAAAGAATCCTTTTAGTATTATTATTATTATTTTTTTTTTTTATTTTTTTTTTTTAAGTATAATAATTCTTTCTTTCTTTCTTTCTTTCTTTCTTTCTTTCTTTCTTTCTTTCTTAATTGAATCAATTACTGTTGTTGTAAATGTTTTATTTCTTTCATCCTTTCAATTATATCAAGTTAATAGGGAAGTATTCAGCAATGGCAACTACGGGCTGATGATGATGAATTGGTAAAATTGTTGAAAAATGTTCCTATTTCATAACTTTTAATGTTAGTAACAAAGTAATCAACATACACTTGAAACCTAAAACTACAAGGAAATGATTTAAAATATATTATAAAACTTAATAACGATATGTTAATAAGTTATTCTAGTGTGAGCTTTAATAGCTATCATGTATACCACAAGTAGGTATATCACTCATACCTAATGGCCCACCTTAGGTGATATAAAAGTGTAAGATCAGGACATAACTAGATAAATAAAGTTCAGTTACAATCATCCATAGACATAATAGGTACTCAAAGAAAATAATGTATGAAAGTATAACTTGCTATCATAATAAATCAAAACTACGAGCAGCCAATATTTTGTTAATTTATATCATTTGAATATTTCATTTTTATTTTCTTGAATAGACATACTACTCCTAACCTATACATACTTTGTACAATGTGTTATTGGTGATGTATAGATATAGACACATTTTGTGTTACCAATCATATCCCATTATTGATAAGTTTAAAGTTATTATCCTTTTGTAAACTTATGTCATATTTGTGCAATCAAGTAATAAACAAATAAATCATAAATAAGTAGGCAGGTAAGTATTTATATAGGTTAAAGGGTCAAAGAGATAACCAGTTTTAACTTGGTTAATTGACAGTTTCTCAGCTGAGTATGTTAATCTAACTGAAGCTTGAGTATAGAATGCATTGTGATTTTCTGAATTATTGTTAAGTAAGTACCTATCTCAGGTAAACTTACTCAAGCATGAAACTGAGCCTTACTCATTCCAGATTAATGAGGTAATAGTAAATCATATTCACTTTCTAATTAGAATTTCACCTAAGAACTTAATTATTAGAATTTCCAGAAAGCATATTCTTGGGTTTCGACCATTTGGTCAGTACAAATCAAAATAAAATCACTCATGGCTTTAGCAGGCTTGGTTGGTGGGTCATCACCATCAGTTTATGGAAACAGGGTTAAATTTCACTTTAAATTCTAACTAGGTACTTATATACTTTCTTTGAACCAGGGATTAGATAGTAAGGAACACCAAAATCAGTTAGTTTCAAATGACTAAAACAAAATTTAGGTTGGCCTGGTCTCAGACCTTTATTTTACTTGATCTACGGTCTTAGTTTGGCTAATAAAAACTGGTTGCCCAGGAAATTAGGTAGGTAGTAAAAAAAAAATAACCACTTGCCTGTTCAGGGATATGCTGTTCTCGGATTCCTGAAATCGGTGGTTCACCTGATGGAGTCCTTGTATACCGAGCTGGCTGTCGTTTTCTATCACGACGCTGGGGAGACCGCGAAGCTCTCTCAGTTTTTCTTCCATGCTGCCGAGATCTTGACCGGTAATGCTCGTCGTCGGAATAGTCAGTATCATAGTCCCAGAAGTTGCGCCTGGATCGAGATCGCACATATCGGCTCCTGCTTGAACTGCGACGACGATATTTACGGCTGGACCGGGAATAATCAGCCTCAGATGAGCTTCCACTGGTCAATCGGTGTCGATTTTTCTTTTTTCCTTTCGGCATTTCAGTTTAGCGCGCGCGTATCCACTTCTGATATAGGAAATCAGGGGATTTACAAGCAAAAACGAATTTTCGGTAACAAATGATGCCTTTTTATTGTTCCATAAAAACCGCCATTACACGTTTTTTTACAACACTTTTTCACTCTGACAGTTGCCTCCATTTTGCGGAACATCCGTAATCAATTACTTACTTTTAAAATGTCATTATAGTATTTATGCTTATTTATCTCAATCAAATGAATCACAAAAACAATTAATATTTTAGAATAGGATTTAACATGTTCATTTATAACAATTTAAAGAAAATAGCCATTTTGGAAAGTCGTTGACCTCCTTTTTAATTTACTAAAACAACCAATCACAATCCTTTACTGATCGACCAATCACATTTGAATTACCCATAGACACTTCTCAATAGTCAAATGTATTACTATTTATTATTTATCTTACAATTACTTTTCATGTTACATACCATTATAACAGCACGATGACATGGTGAAAGTCGTTTAGCTATTAACATTAAAACATACCAACCATAGCAAATAAAAGACAATGTGGAACACCTCAATAAATATAACTTGAGATCGCACCCAACCCCACTTAATATTCGCAGATGCTTAAACCATTTCGAAAATAATATCTGTAGGGTAACAAGCTAGTGAGCCTAATTAGACGAGCGACTTCACTCAATGCATGCTAATGAGTGACATTTGCATTCATACGCCCGGCTTTATATACCCCCTCCCCCCTCCACCGGCGCGCGGAACGATCAACTGTCAAAATCACCACGTGATCATTACACCCGGGAATGAGTTGGAAAATGTACGCTCCGAATAATTGACGCTACAAAATGAATTCGTGGATCGGATGTTTTGATGAGGCGCATAACAATAACAATATGGAAGGTTAACTCGAAAGAAACCAGACGGCTATATCCACTTATGTTTAGACGCGAACTAAATCCACTCGGGATCGGGATTAAATTGTTATAGTGCAATTTTGCTTTAAAGTATCATAAGTAGTCTGGAGTTGCCGCGAAGACTTCTTTATTCTTATTGGCTGCTTATAATATTTTTGTTTGCGTCCTGCTGATAGCGGGGAAATTGCTATTTATTCCTGTGGGATATTAAACTACCCGCGCTGCGCTCTAGTATTTTGTCTATGTAAAACGGGTGGCTTCCTGTTTATCAAACGGTTCTGCAGTCTGCCGTCTGGCCCCGCTCCTGTGTTTGAGTTTTATGCTTATTTATACATCGAGCTGAAACGCTGGAGTGCTCTCCGCATTGTTCTGCCGCTTGCTGATTGTGGGAACAGAAATGATTTATGTGAGTACCATCTCCATGCTAAGTGCTCTAAAACAAAAGCAAAACTAAATGCGAAAACAATAAAGTCGTTTATGCTTTCAACAGAATGTAATGAAAATGATTTTCATTCGCCTGTAATCAAAAAGTAAAACTAATCAACGAAGGGTTGCGTATTCAGAAACAAATTCTTGTTTTAATTATCAAATACAAAACCCAAATGCTCATCAAAATAATTACTTTTGTATTCACACATTGCTTTGCTTTATAAAGAGCGTGTACAAGAGGGTGGGCTCATCATCGCGGGCCACATGCCTGCGCCGAAAGTATTATAAAAAGCTTTTTGTAAGTTACCCCTTCTCGACTGGAGAGTTTTCATGAAATGCCCTTTTGTGTTAACAGAAGTACGTATTGTACCGTCGAACGCAGCGAGGCCCACGAAAACAGATGCTCTCTGAAACAATGAACGTTTTGATAAAGTAACGTTTTGATGAGGGTACAAAATAAAACTTAGCGAAAAGCTTCGGATTCTTGAATAGATGGCATTGAGTCTGTTTATTTAGGCGAGCCCGTTCAATATACGCGGGTAAACATGGAGATAGCACAAACATTCAAAGCAACAAAGTTCTATCCCTCTCAAACTTCGACCACGTCCAATCAAAGAGGTTTATGATATTACAAGCAAAATTTACATCATAAACACTAACAAAATTTTCATACCATCAAACGGTGGACCCGGCACCACCACCGAATAGTTCCCCTTTAAGGATTACCTTTTGTAAACTAAAATAGGACGCAATCACCATCTTGTGGACCAGGATTACACGAGGGCGAGGAGATTAGACAACTATGCGTTACTTCGCGATAGCCGCCTCGCCTCGGGCCCCGTCCTGCGCAAATATGCCCTATAATCATTCGCTTTTAATTATTATTGCATAGTGGCCACGTTTTGTTTGATGTATTGATTAAAATCGTGTTTGTTCTCAAGTGCCATCAAGGAATACGGCGGTGGGCGAGTCAACACGCGCCCCCCGGGAGGCCATCTCCTCTCTCCACGCAAGTTATTTGTTCAACGCAAACCATGTAAGTGATTAAGCGAGATCGATAATTCGAAAGTCCATATCAAATACTCGACACAAGCGCGGTTTAAAAGCACGACCGGGCGATAAACATCGAACCCTACACTTTATGCTGCTCGTTACATTGAAAATTTCATATTCGGAACGTAAACACATTGGGTAACATTGTCGCGTAAACTATAACGACGAGCAACTTTACGACGACATAAACATAAAAAACTCATCGAGTCCGCGAGAGAAAAATATGAAAATGCTCCTAATATCGTACGGTGTGTGGGAATAAAAGTTTTTCCATTTAGTGGCACATTGTCGCGGATAGTATTTCCCTATAGAAGTCATAAACATGATGCTTAGAGCGGCGGGAGAGTCTGCAGTTCGTATTATATTCGAGTGTTCGGCGCCAGACGCGGCCGAGAAAAATGTTGCGCTTCCCTGCCCATTAGCCGGCTAAATTAAACTTTGAATTTTTAAGAGCACATTTAGCCCTACACGGATGTCTAAATTTAAAGCACTGTGAAAAGCCCTAGACGAATCATTCTTAACTCAAATACAAAATTAAAGCTTTATAACCGTAACACAAAAAATACATTATTCATACCGAAAGTCAATAGATGTAATAAAAATAAAGTTAATTGAGGCGGTTTCCCGAACGCGAGTTCTCAAATTGAATCGCGTAATACAGCGAGGCACTTAAATGAGAAAATACCTCGTGCAATATAAAAAGCAATTTTTAATAATTATGTTTCGCTTCATATTTGCAGCAACATTGTCTGTAGCCGACCATTAAGGGTATCAAGAGGGCGCATCAGAAGCAAACACTGTTACGGCCGGAACGCACGGTAATGAGACTTCATTGGATTAGGGAGAGCTTATTTAAGCTCCAATAATAATAACCAAAAATGCACGTGGACCGACCCGCTCCATATTAAATAACTCACTCAATAACGTCCAATTTAGAGACGTCTAAATAAACCCGTGCGAATTCCTGCGCTCCTGGTATTAGCCGCACCTACCGGCGGTTATGTTGCGGTACTCAAACTTTATTATTGTATCCCTATTTAATTAATTGAAGATAAACAAGCCAGTTTTAATCTCGGACTTTGTAAAAACGGTTTTCGTTTAACTTGAATTAATGTAGCTTGAAGAACAAAAGATTTTAAAAGGGATCTCTGAAACAGCTGGCACTTATGTTATTTACTTACTAAATAAAAAATAAAACTTTGAGCGCGTGAGTTGGAAGGTAAGAAGGCAGGATTCAAAATTTTATACTTTCACAACAAAACAGAGAGGTAAAAATACTAGGATAACATAACACATAAAGCACTATAGCGTCATCCAAATGGTCTGCGTCGCAGCGCAGGTGTCGTATCGGAACAATTTCGCGTCATTTGTCCCGCGACGCCGGCGGAGAGTAATAATGCACCGAGCTCCATTTGCACCTCCTACAATTTGTTCTCAATTCACATGCATTTTCTCCTGGTATTTTATTTCATGTTTCTTTTTCAGAACAAACCTCTTCAGATGGCGCGGAGAGGAATGATAGAGCGTGCTTCGAAAATGCTCCGACATTTTTGTAACAGTCACGTGTTAGTGAAATTTGTTTTCGCTTGATAGATATAAATGGAGAGATTGTTGGTTTAGGTGAGCGCCATTGTAAATAACAAAGCTTAAAATTGAGCATATTTAAAACGAACGAACTTATATTATCATAAAAGTTATGAATATTTATATCTTCTAAAATACGAACTATTCATAAAGAAACTCGTAGCGAAATGATTACTATCATATTTACTCGTTACGTTACGCGCAACGCTTTCATTATTTATTCAAGCAAAAAAGCTCGAGTTTATTTTGCTTCGATTGTAAATAACACTCGCTCCACAACATTAATATCGAGATAGAGATATTCGCAGCCACGTCGTTGCTTTATATCTTTTGTTTCCGTTTTGTAAAATTTCGCCCCATAACATTATGTTGATGGCGGCAATAACGCTTGAAATATTTACGAATATCCTAACAAACGAGCCGCGTCGTGATAAATAGGCAGCGCGGGGCGGATTGACCGCCGGGCCGAGTGTGGAGGTGCTCTCTCAACTACTCAACATTATTCATTTCTCACGAGCGGTAAAAACATTTGCTTCGTTACGATAATTATGCAGATGCTCTTTGCAATTAGTGATAATGGTAAACCAAAAATAACGGAATAGACCACACTGACTATGCCACATTTATTAGTAAAGAGGCACTAGACTAGACTTTCACCTTCACTCTCGCCGGCAGCACGTCGGAATATGGATTACTCTTGAAACCATTCTCGAACTTTTCATTTTTCACCCTCGAACGATTTGTCGAACGGCGTAGCGCTTGTTTTCCCGGGAACAAACTGCACGGAACCTTCGTCCGATTCCTTTTGTCCCGGCCCCTTTGTCCGGGCACTCCTGTAAGTATTATCTGCTTGTCTACTAGTTGGAAACGGAGTAAAAATAAAACCTTTTTACAGGATTGTGTCCGGTTTGTAGCGCTGCCAGCGCTCAGTGTGGTCTTCAATTATTTATGCTGTTTTAAACTACGGAGAAAATGCGGGTGTTGACAAGAAGAGATACTGTTTGAGTGTGACTTAAATATTTCTGATATTTCATAATTAAGGCATGTAATAATTATATTTTCTATAGATAAGTACGCTGGTTTATAATGTATTTTTTCTTACTTGGCATAGGTTTTGATTTGATTTTGAAACATTAAATACTTACAAGCAATAAAGTTTGATTTTGTAACTAAACCATTCATTTTGGCTGTAGTTTATTTGTTTAATAGTTTTTTGTTTATAAAGAACACAAAGTTTGTTTATCTTTTGTGCCAAATAAGAATGAATACAGTATATACAAAAAGTAAATGTTGTAACTTTGAAAGGTTACTTGGAAAGTGAGGTATTATTTGACGAGACCTATCTTTTGCACCGACACTCTATCTTGTTAGTTTATTGTTTATCAAAGTCTACCAGACGCAATCAAACACTGGCCACTACATCTCCAAAAAAGAAAGACGCAATAAAATTCCATTTTCAAATTTCGCGCCCTTCCCTGAGTTGGCACATCAGCAATATCGTTATTGCCCGCGCCCCTTCATTAACAATGGATTTGGCAGTAGGCGTGAGGCTCGATGCGGATTATATCTGATCCGGGGCAAATCCCCGAAGCCCTGACGGTCCTGGCAGTCCACTTGAGTCCGTCACACTCGTGGGATGATGTTACTTGTGAAACTTGTGTATGAGTGAATGTGTGAGTGTGTGTGTGGTTATTCGTAGCGTCGTAGGCCGTAGCTCGTAGCAACTGGGCTACGGGCTACGACGTAGCAAAATAATACATACCTATAATTATGTTGTATATAATATGTATAAGATCATAAAAATATGTATTTGAAACTTGTAGAAAACTTATCTTTGAAACCCATTTCAAAATATATATAATGTACAAATAAAATGCATAAACCTGAAAGTATCAATTTCTGTTTTCTTTCAACCAAACTGCTACTTTCAACTGACTCTCATACGTATACAACTTATGCTGCTTGTCTATCAATACACCGCCTTAAGGGTGGTCAGCAGTATGAGCATCCCTCATTAGCGGACCCCAGAGGGTCGGCCAATTATAAATGATATTTTACTATAGATGCCGCATCCTACATATTAGCCCTTTGAAATGGACAATAGGGATATCTCAAATATGAAGGGTTTTCATTTTAATTAGCGTCGGGTTTTGGCAGGTACTGGTCAACTAGTGGAGCTTGATTGAATAGGCAACATTGTTGAAATATCTTTGAAGGAATTAAATTAAATTATTATTTAATTAATTGGCATGGCTGGTTGATCTTGGTTTTCTAATGAATTGTAGGCATAGTTAACTAGGAAACGTAAGGTAACCTTCTTACCAATAAAAAGAAAATTTTGGGTTTATTTAAATAAAATTATTTAAAAAATAATGATGTCTTGAAATAATATGTAGTAGGGGGTATGCGTACATAGGTCCATAAGAAAAAAGATATCCCATGATCTTTTCTATCGCCCAAAGGTTTGTCTGTCAACTTGAAGAGTTTTTTTTAACATAAAATTAAGTTATTCTCGCGTAGTAATTAGTAATATACTTGTGTACTGTTATTTAATTTAATTAGTGCTTCGTTTTTACTTGATAATTAATTATTAAACCATTTCTTAGAAAAATGTCGTCTACGTAAAATTCAATTAATTAATATTTGTAAAGAAAAAGTTTCGTACTTATTATATTTTTTTAAATTTTATTAATTATATTAATTTATAATTTTGACTTTGTAATAATGATGTCTTATAAATGTTATAATTCAATCCATTTATTTTAGACTGAATTAAAATTAAGTTCAACCGTGTTCATTAACATGACATCAAGTCCCAATGATTGTACACAAATTATATCGTATAGCCGAATCTTATCAGCTAAAGGTTAGTCAACACCAACAAGTCACGGTTGTGATTGGCGAGGTACAGTCGGCTCACTAATTCATGCACAGTCACGTAGCGAAGCTCGGCGAGATTTCCCACAGGACTTGATCAGGAGACGGCCGTAATTGTGAATTTGATGCGCAATAAATTATATTGCTGCCCGCTTGCCAACTCGAGAAGTACCGGATTGAACTGGACCATCTTCAATTTCAAAAATTCAATCAATTCAATGGAGTTCTGAACTTAAATTAGTTTCACATACACTCACGATTAATTAATTAAGTGGCATAATGGAACGTCAATGGCAGGTGGAACTTTTTCATTGCTCGTGAGGTAAGTATATAACTTATACATTGAGGTTTGAGAACCGGCGACCCTGTGCTACAGAATCAGGTTTCCTATCGACTGAACTACGATGTTGTTATTACATACAATACACAATATTAGATTTTTTACGATTATTATTATAAATGATTTAATCTTATTGGCTATCAAAGGTCTGTACTAGTAAATTATTTATCTACTTTTTTACTGTCGATAATCTTCTACAAATAAGCAATATATCACTGATCACCTTCGGTGTCTACTATTAATATTTGTCTTTTGTTCAAAATACCTGCTCGATTTAATATTGCCAGACAAAGGCTCCTTATCATTTTCGTGCAGCACAAAGACACAGTACCTATGTTATATTTCATTCGCTATGATTGTATTCTTATCCCAATAATATTTCAATAAGCCCTCCAAAATAACAAAGGTATACAAAACTATTATACCGTGTAACAAGCAGACCACATCAAAGAAACGGATTCGTTTTCATTTTAAATTTCATTGTAATAGTGAACCCTTATTAAGATGCAAGAAATAAGGCAATTTCTTACACAAAAGGATGCCTTAAGCAGATGCTCGCGGCTGCCCCGCGCGGGGATGTGTGGTCACCCTCGCTGACCGAATTTATTATGGCCTGTACGACTTTAGCATTGGACACAATACAATAACAACTTATTGTTGTATGAAATTTAAAATTGAACTGATCTATACTGAAATGTTATGGAAAAACCTGTATTTTATTTGACTAATTTTGTGACATGCGTGTGTTCCCTACAATAATATTGCTTGAAAACTGAAGATATGATACCCATTAGTAAAGTTATTTTAAGTATATTATTTAAAAACAATGTCTAAGTTGTTTATGCTATAAACATCTAAAATTAAATAAAACAATGTCACACTTAGCTACATATTTTACATGTATCCAAACATGAAAACCAAGCGTGAATATCGCATCAAAATTGATTGAATCCACCCCAAATATGTAGGATGACCACACTTCATTGTTCTGTCGGTACTGACGAGGACGTAACGTTGTTACGATACATCGAATGCACGGTAATGAGGTGATATCATTCAAATGTTTCGAGGGTCCGTGATGGGGTAGCGGGCTTGTTCGAATATTTGAAATGGGTACCCATCACGATTTTATCGATGGTCAATGATGTGTGTGAAAAGGTGGGGAACATAACATGAGTTTGTCGAGAGGTATAGTTGTAGCAATTTACATAGGGTGGCAAGGTATGTTGTAGGTTTACACAGTAGGTACGTAGGTATTAAGCAAAAATATTATAGATAGATAGATAGAATATTCTTTATTTGTACAATTATACCTCAATAGTAAACAGAGAATTAGCTTATAATATCGGGAAATTGTTTAAAATAATATTAATATCGGGAAGTTTAAAATAATATAATTTTGTACGACAAATGTACCTACCAGGGTCGCATAGAGCTAAAGCGTTATAAAGTAAGTCCATTGACTTCCCAGAGCAGGACTAAAGCGATTCATTACTATAATGCCAGCAATATGTCCTGCGACTGGCGTCATAACTCAGACTGCGCCACTCGATCGCTGCATCGAGAAGAATCGATGCTTAATCGAGTTAGACATTATAAATTATAATAGAATAGGTGTACGTGTAGTGTACGTGAGTGATGAGTTTGACTAGTGAGACTAAATAAATAACGTAGCTAGGTTATGCATCTGGCCCTCACATTTTACTTATTATGCTTATTTACAAAGTGTTCAAAAAAGTGTTCAAAGTGTTCATATAGGGTGTAGCAAAAAATTTACTCTAAAGAACCTCAAAAACAGAGCGGTGGTAGCTCAGTCGGGTAAGCGCCCGCTTCTCACGCAAGAGATGCGGGTTCGATCCCGGCGCTGACATGTACCAATGAGTTCTTTTAACTTAAGTACAATGTATACCATCGCTCTTACGGTGAAGGAAAACATCGTGAGGAAACCTGCATATCTAGATTTAGCACATCTAGATATGTGAACCCACCAACCCGCAGTGGACCAGCGTGGTGGGAAATGGCCCTAGCTTAGGAAAGCAGTTTAGACCTTGGGGATATGCACAAAGGTTCCACTCGAGAGAGCCAGGTGCAGGTACTTACACCCCCACAGAGAATAGAATAGAAATAGAATAGAACCTCAAAAAGAAAATTGACTCAGGAGTCACCCCCTTTCGGCTTAGTACACCGCTTTTGCAACAACCTGTATTTTTATAAACATGAAACTTATTCGATATTGAAGTGCGAAATCGATCTTCTACAATATTTCTTGCAAGAGATGGTTATTTTTAATGCTACTCCCTCTCCATATTTCTGCAACGTGAAGTAGAGGCGAACCGAGAGGAAATTCGAAAATTGCAAACGTTATTCATAGTATACCAAACACACTGATTAAGGAGGTTTCTAAACGAAGATACGTTACGGTTTAATGTCTATTTAAGGTAAATTTGTGACTAGGTAATGTAATATTTGTACACACCGAATAGAATACAACATAAAATTGATAGCAATGAAATACTTCATGAACAGAGCATTAATTCGAGCAGATTTTAAACTCATAACATCCACTATGTACTGCGTAGTTTTACTATACTACTGTCAGTACCTAATTATTTCTAACATCATTAATTTTTAGAGGGCCGAATCCAGACCCTCTAATACCTACGGGTTTTGTTATTTATGAAAACGAAAAAAGTTTACGTTTTCTCCTGTCATCTGCATACATTATCCGTCTAAAGTTTCATGATAGTTTCCATTAGAGGCGCCACTTAGTATGGGAGAAAATGTAAACTTTTATAGTTTTCGACAAACTATCAAACCTGCATGTACTAGACCGGCAGGTGAACATTGAATAAACTCGCTTCTAAATATACCCACAATTCCGGGGTCAAATATTACTAGTTTACTAGTAACCTATTCTCCATCTGACATCTCCCGCCGGCACTCATATCACATCCACCTCGAGGACCTTATTAAAGTTTAAAGGTCTGCCCCATTATTCATGAGGCTCCGTCTCACTGGATTCACACACGTAATAGTTGCAATAAATTGGGACAACTTTATTGGCTATTAAAATAAGTAATGAAACTGTTTCTGCTGACCGTGCGTGGCTCTGTATTGTGGGTGTAATTTAGCTAACCGTACAAATTGAAGTGTCTTGATAGGGCTCTCGACTTTCTTTTGTTTTGGTTGATACCGGACAATTAATTAATGTGAATGTAAGGATAGTAAAAATACTTATATAGGTTTTTTTCAGATATTTACCTGGAAGGAAAAAGGGGAGGCCTTTGCCCAGCAGTGGGAAACTAAATGGGCTTTAAACTTTAAAAAAACTACCTATGTATTAATTATTATGCCAGTAACTAAGATAAATGTCATAAGAATATTGACTAGGTACCTAGATATAACATACCTGTCTGTTTTAAATTGTATTATTTAAAAATGTCCTTCATTCATAAGCCGCGCCCTGCGTGCACGACTAGATACTAATAGCCAAAAAAAATATCCCATTGTACTGTACAGTGTACAACACACTCTTATAAGACCGCATCCCCATTAACTGTTGCCTGTGCTCACTCTACGAAATTAGCACTGATAGGCAGCGCGCATAAGTAACAAGTGAACAGTTTGCATACTGAGAACGCAGCCTTAGCTACAATTTCACAATAGTCGGTTAAATCGTATATCAATTATACGTCATCTCCATATTAAATTCTTGACAGATGTGTCTAAAGTCAAGCCTTAATCCCTGGTTAATCTGGTTATGCTCTAACCCACTATGGAGAAATTGGCACTTAGGCCCCTAGACGTAGACAGCTGGCTTTTACGGCCGACTGCCTATTGAGTATTGACTCAGATTCAATATTGTGATACTGGAAACATTGTCACAGACACTTTGCATTTTGGCAATGGCTGCATATTGTACGTGTTATGTTCTGTATTGGAGGCTCTACTGAATTACATTAACGTTTTCCCTCCATGGTGATAACGTTATGACTTTACTGAGAACTGAATAGAATAAATCTTTATTCAAAGAAAACAACTTATGTTATTACATACATCCCACAAAACCAAATGTTAATTGTGAATGTTAACTGAAAATGACTGTGTAAGCTCGACATTATATTGTTAATAGTACCTACGTACTTTAATTTGAAATAGTTAAGTACGTACCTATATCTATGTGATATTTAATTTCGAACTGTGTGAAAAACTAAAATTGTGTGCTAGGTATACCAATTTCTAAAAATGAATAGTTAAGTAAGAAGGGTAGGTATCTGGTAGGTAGGTGTCTTAAACGATGCGATATATACTTATGTATTTTTTATATTTTAATTAATAATTTATTTAATTTGATAATTTTTGCGAAGTGTAGGTAGTATATACGTATTGTATATTGTGCATAGGAGAATGAAAACCATTATATTTAATCTTAATTACTTAAATCTCCCCCATTTGAGGTAAATAACATGTTCGCAACAAGTTGAAGAACTGGTACGAAGTGCTCATTATCTGTAACAAAAACAAAATAAACTGATATAGTCTTACAAAAGTTGATACATGATGATTATTCCTGCTAAGACCTCTACTTACAAATTGTCAAACAAGTAAGTATAACCCGCGCGAGTTAACATGGCACCTGGCTGACAAGAACCAGAGGTCAAGCATACTACAAAGCTTCTTAATACGACATCTGTTTTTTTTCGGCCAGGTGTGATGTTAACATGCGCGGGTTGTAACATTAAACACTCACATCAGTGAAAGTGTTGAGGTCCATGGTGACGAACCCTTTAGCGGTGAGCTCGAAGGGTTTCTGGGTCCTCATGAGCAGTATCAGAAGGGTCCTTTTAGTGCTCTGGTCCGCGTGGGTCCAGTTTGAAGAGTAGATAGCATCAGCTAGTTGCATGCTCTGTAACGGAGATGAGAAAATTTTTAGTTTTGTGTCACTGATAAAGATTTATTTGACTCGTAGACAGCAACAAAAACAAAAAAAACAGAACATAAAACTATACAAAACAAGAACAAATAATATGGAAAATAAATAAATACTAAACAACAATAACATTTATTGTGGGATGATCCACTATGATATTATTATAGCTTATCACTTTAGATGCTTACACTGCTTTTGATCTCCAAGCATCTTTTTTGCACAACCTTATCGCAATTTCTTCCAATCAACTTAACTGTTACATGTTAATTGTTCACCTGCATGTTTATTAAATGTGTAACTACCCTGAAACTACAATTTTTATGGAGTCTGTACTAGACTTACGTGATCACTAATAATTTGCCCAATGATGCAGTGGTCCAACACGGCAGCTAGTAACGACAGAAAGAAGAAGAAGCATCTAATGGATTGATAAAAATCATTCACCACCTGTAATGATTCCAATGTTATTAAAAATACTCGTAAATAATGTTATATAGTAGTAGTAGTAGTAGCTAGATATATGATCATTTATTGTTCATGAAGGAAGTAGATTTTATCCAATAAACTTATATTATGTAACAGCTAGCTGTTCCCACAAGCTTCGCTTCGCCTTAAAAAAATCCCGTGGGAATTCCGCGATAAACTAAAAAACTTCCATGCAAACTTTCATCCCCTATTTTATCCCTTTAGAGTTGTAGTTTCTGAAAATTCATTTCCAGTGTTCACCTACACTATCTAAGGAACCTACGTGCCAAGTGTCATGATTGTAGCTGAGCCGTTTGGGCTGTATGTCACTTTCTTCTTTTATAAAAACAGATATCGCAAGCTCACCGTGAATGTGAAGGCAGTCAAGCAAATGAACCCACAACCTGATGTGTAGTTGGCGAACATGGTGTTGCCCAGGAGCTGGTCCAACTCTTTACACATCCTGAAACAGTGAAAGCTCTTTGGAAGATACTCTCATTATAAAAGCATGTTGATTCAAATTAATTCGGCTCGAGAAATACAGCAAATCGATTCAACTAAACATGTATACACTTATATACCCAGCCAAGACATCATGCTTTGCCAATATAGTTTTCAAATCGTTTTTAATTCTTCTATTAACTTGTTCAGCGTCCTTCCCCTTCATTTGTTGAATATCTTCATCGCTGACCAAATTCTTGAGGCTGATTCCCAAGATTCTAAATTCCATGCATATGCTTGTGACGGAGAATATATTGATCATGTCTGAGTACATGTAGATCATGACAACGATCCCGGTCATCAGACTCTCCCAGGAATAGGCAGCGAAGTACCAGACATTCTTGTCAAACGGATACCACCCGTCAAAAGGGTACAAAAGCTGCTTCTCTTTGCCGAGAAATTTCGTCTGAAACTTCATTATTAGCCACGGGAACGAGTCCACATACAGCACGAGCGGCAGCGAGTAACAAACAAACACTCTGTTGATGACCTTAGATATGAAAGTGTACTTGGATATAACTTTAGCGTTTTCCTTTGACTCCGGAATTGTTTGCCAAATGTCTTCTCCGTAGTGTTTGAAGAATCGATCGTAGTATGGTTTGTTATTATAAATGATGCTGTATTTGAGAGCAGAGATCATGCACACACCGACGTTAGGAGCCACTGTGGTGAACGCGATCAGATTCTTTAATCCATACAGATACAACGTGATAGATAGCTGAATGATTGCCAACCATACTAGCGAATAAATTAGATGGTAGCCGTAAAAATTACGATTGTTACCCTTACCCTCTGTACGAGGGTGCAAAAAAAGCTTAGAAGCAACATAGTTTAAAAACGTTATTTCAGTATGAAAATTCTTTTTTAGAGTTGATTTATACATAACTGATTTTCCCTTCGACCTACTGAGGATTTATTGAAGAACTAAACCTATTGTTGTCTTCTTCAAAGTCATGTAAAGAAACCGAGCTACAAATAATATGGCAGATCTATAATCTGCCAATCAAAGTCAGTGTTACTCTGTAATTCGTCGTATTGGATTAATGCTCAGATTACAGATAATTTTAACTGCCACTTTATTTAATTTTCAGTTAGAAAACCTAAGCCTTGAACTTTTATGTTCTAGGCGTAAAACGGTTTCTGTAAATTACAGTTTTCTGACTAAAAAGTTAATTCAATCAAGTTAGTAATACGAATAAATAAAATGAGTAGCAGTAAAATAACATAGCAAAGTACCACAAACTCAACAAATGACTATAGTTTTAACGAGCTATGACAAGGAGGCAAGGTACTCCATTATTTTACACAATTTCGAGTTCATTTGCTGAAAAGCCCATTATAATGG